>NC_084570.2:16210000-16475000 GCF_033978685.3 Nerophis lumbriciformis | reverse complement strand
AGGGTTAAAACCATTAAAAATCAGTTCCCAGTGGCTTATTTTATTTTTCGAAGTTTTTTTCAAAACTTTACCCATCATGCAATATCCCCAAAAAAAGCTTCAAAGTGCCTGATTTTAACCATCGTTATATACACCCGTCCATTTTCCTGTGACGTCACACAGTGATGCCAATACAAACAAACATGGCGGATAGAACAGCAAGGTATAGCGACATTAGCTCGGATTCAGACTCAGATTTCAGCGGCTTAAGCGATTCAACAGATTACGCATGTATTGAAACGGATGGTTGTAGTGTGGAGGCAGGTAGCGAAAACGAAATTGAAGAAGAAACTGAAGCTATTGAGCCATATCGGTTTGAACTGTATGCAAGCGAAACCGACAAAAACGACACGACAGCCAGCGACACGGGAGAAAGCGAGGACGAATTTGGCGATCGACGAACCAACGATTGGTATGTTTTCGTTTGGCATTAAAGGAAACTAACAACTATGAACTAGGTTTACAGCATATGAAATACATTTGGCAACAACATGCACTTTGAGAGTGCATACAACCCAGTTTTCATCAATTAATATATTCTGTAGACATACCCTCATCCGCTCTCTTTTCCTGAAAGCTGATTTGTCCAGTCCAGTTGGAAATGCATCTGCTTTGAGTGTCGCAGGATATCCAACACATTCTTGCCATCTCTGTCGTAGCATAGCTTTCGTCGGTAAAGTGTGCGGAACAAACGTCCAATTTCTTGCCACTTTCGCATCTTTGGGCCACTGGTGCAACTTGAATCCGTCCCTGTTCGTGTTGTTAAACCCTCCGACAACACACCGACGAGGCATGATGTCTCCAAGGTACGGAAAACAGTCAAAAAAACGGAAAATAACAGAGCTGATTTGACTCGGTGTTTGTAATGTGTTTGACAAAATGGCGGATTGCTTCCCGATGTGACGTCACGTTGTGACGTCATCGCTCCGAAAGCGAATAATAGAAAAGCGTTTAATTCGCCAAAATTCACCCATTTAGAGTTCGGAAATCGGTTAAAAAAATATATGGTCTTTTTTCTGCAACATCAAGGTATATATTGACGCTTACATAGGTCTGGTGATAATGTTCCCCTTTAAGCTAAATATGACTCCAAAGAATGCGATGGACAAGCAATGTGTTGTTCGAAACGTTTAAAAGGTATCCACTGCATTGTCTACTACCTCCCTCTTTGTTTCTTCGTCTTAACACAAAGATCATTAACCAAAAAGGCAAGTTGAATCATATTTGTTATTCCTAATCATTATTGTGACCTGGCTGTTCAAGTTATGGAGTTTTGTGATTTCAAACTGAGTGCACCACAGTGCTAGTGACTGTGTTAGTGAGCATGTCGGCAGAGCGGAAACGAGCACAGTTAAGTTGTTGTTTTGGATTTTTTTTATTGAGTTATTTGTTTGATTTACAGTAGTGTACAGCGCTTTATATTGTGTATACAAACGTTTACTTAAACATGGACTTTTGTTGAGGCTGGAAATGTGCTTCAATATCCGAACTTTTCCATTTACAAAACCTGTTCAAGAGATAATTAGGTTTGTGTATCGGGTTTGAGCTTTATATTAATGTTCTATTTTTCATATGTTTTTATGTCATTTTAATGGTTGTTGAAAAAGGGACTTAAAAATAACTCGTTTGCAAAAAAAAAAAAAAAGGGTATGTTTTATGTCCTTGCAAAAGAGAATTAGAAATTAATAATGTCTTCGAGATGATGTTTTGTAGCCGCTCACACAAAATATGCTTCTGGCTAAATCAGTATCGTAAAATATCAGACATAATTCAAGCACATACATTGGAAAGTCTGCCTTTATGCATTTTGCTTTAAAGCTAAGAGTTTTCGGATATGGCTGATTCTCATTTCCCTTTGAGAGTGTAATAAAAAGATAAGCATCACGACATCTTTAAGGGCTTGTTCATTCCCTTGATCTTTAGTTCAAGTGCCCATTCAGACGTCATGAAATACAACCCAGGCGCTGAAACCTAACACAAATTTGTCAGGTCTCCCCGAACTACTGCAGACAGAACTGGCCCTCATTAGTATGTTGACGGTGTGTCTATGACGTGACCGTGGCAGGGAACACTGCCAAGCTGTTCCTATAGATCAGACGATAGCTAGCTGCTAATTGGATTAGCTTGGCTGGACACTCATGTCAGGACGGCTCTCGTGAGGTCTGCTCAAAATGCTTGTTCTTTGTCTTTGAGCGCAGACAATTACGTCCAAACGAGAGCCATTGATCTGGAAATACAAACTAAGCAAAACAACATCTTATTGAGACGCCTCGTTTAGAGATTCGAAAGTACTTTTCCTCCACCAAAATATGCTTTAAAGGGGAACATTATCACAATTTCAGAAGGGTTAAAACCATTAAAAATCAGTTCCCAGTGGCTTATTTTATTTTTCAAAGTTTTTTTCAAAATTTTACCCATCACGCAATATCCTTAAAAAAAGCTTCAAAGTGCCTGATTTTAACCATCGTTATATACACCCGTCCATTTTCCTGTGACGTCACACAGTGATGCCAACACAAACAAACATGGCGGATAGAACAGCAAGGTATAGCGACATTAGCTCGGATTTAGACTCGGATTTCAGCGGCTTAAACGATTCAACAGATTTCGCATGTATTGAAACGGATGGTTGTAGTGTGGAGGCAGGTAGCGAAAACGAAATTGAAGAAGAAATTGAAGCTATTGAGCCATATCGGTTTGAACCGTATGCAAGCGAAACCGACGAATACGACACGACAGCCAGCGACACGGGAGAAAGCGAGGACAAATTTGGCGATCGCCTTCTAACCAACGATTGGTATGTGTTTGTTTGGCATTAAAGGAAACTAACAACTATGAACTAGGTTTACAGCATATGAAATACATTTGGCAACAACATGCACTTTGAGAGTGCAGACAGCCCATTTCAGGCGCGCTAAGAACATATATTTTTCCACGATTTCAGCACTCAGGTTAACCATACCTAAATAGACACAAAATAATGCATTACACAAGACTACCCGAATGTACTCGAATGATTGAAAACAATAAATGTTTTTAAGCTAAATTATTGGTAAACACAGTTTATGTATAATCCATCCATCCATTTTCTACCGCTTATTCCCTATGTTCTGTGGACATACCCTCATCCGCTCTCTTTTCCTGAAAGCTGATCTGTCCAGTTTTGGAGTTGATGTCAGCAGGCCAGGGAAGCTAGAGTCTTTATTGTTGGAAATGCATCTGCTTTGAGTGTCGCAGGATATCCACACATTCTTGCCATCTCTGTCGTAGCATAGCTTTCGTCGGTAAAGTGTGCGGAACAAACGACTGACCATTTCGTCGGCTTTCCCCACACCCTCGTATTTTGAACAAATTTCGTCCAATTTCTTGCCACTTTCGCATCTTTGGGCCACTGGTGCAACTTGAATCCGTCCCTGTTCGTGTTGTTACACCCTCCGACAACACACCGACGAAAGTGAGAAAATGGCGGATTGCTTCCCGATGTGACGTCACAACGTCATCGCTCCGAGAGCGAATAATAGAAAGGCGTTTAATTCGCCAAAATTCACCCATTTAGAGTTTGGAAATCGGTTAAAAAAATATATGGTCTTTTTTCTGCAACATCAAGGTATATATTGACGCTTACATAGGTCTGGTGATAATGTTCCCCTTTAATGGATTTATTTTGAATGATCGAACACTTTCTGATATGGGCAATGTGAGTGGTTGTCCACTACCACAATTTGTTGTGGAACTTTTTCCAGCAATGGCCGCATACAGTGGCCTTGTGGTTAGAGTGTCCGCTCTGAGATCGGTAGGTCGTGAGTTCAAACCGAGTCATACCAAAGACTATAAAAATGGGACCCATTACCTCCCTGCTTGGCACTCAGCATCAAGGGTTGGAATTAGGGATGTCTGATAATGGCTTTTTGCCGATATCCGATATTGTCCAACTCTTTGATTACCGATACAGATATCAACCGATACCGATATCAACCGATACTGATATATACGGTCGTGGAATTAACGCATTATTATGCCTAATTTGGACAACCAGGTATGGTGAAGACAAGGTCCTTTTTTAAAATATTAATAAAATAAAATAAGATAAATAAATTAAAAACATTTTCTTGAATAAAAAAGAAAGTAAAACAATATAAAAACAGTTACATAGAAAATAGTAATTAACGAAAATGAGTAAAATTAACTGTTAAAGGTTAATACTATTAGTGGACCAGCAGCACTCACAATCATGTGTGCTTACGGACTGTATCCCTTGCAGACTGTATTGATATATATTGATATATAATGTAGGAACCAGAATATTAATAACAGAAAGAAACAACCCTTTTGTGTGAATGAGTGTGAATGGGGGAGGGAGGTTTTTTGGGTTGGTGCACTAATTGTAAGTGTATCTTGTGTTTTTTATGTTGATTTAATAAATTTAAAAAAAACAAAAAAAAAAAAAAAACGATACCGATAATTTCCGATATTACATTTTAAAGCCTTTATCGACATCTCTAGTTGGAATTGTGGGTTAAATCAACAAAATGATTCTCGGGCGCGGGCACCGCCGCTGCTCACTGCTCCCCTCACCTCCCAGGGGGTGAACAAGGAGATGGGTCAAATGCAGAGGTTAATTTCACCACACCTAGTGTGTGTGTGACTATCATTGATACTTTAACTTTAACTTTAAAAGCTGAAGGATACTGGACCACTTTGATACATTCTGTACATTTAAGATACTAAAACCAATAGAATGTGATCATGAATCGATACATGCTAAACTACAGGTCCATCCATCCATCCATCTTCTTCCGCTTATCCAAGGTCGGATCTCGGGGGAAGCAGCCAAATCAGGGAAGCCCAGACTTCCCTCTCCCCAGCCACTTCGTCCAGCTCCTCCCAGGGGATCCCGAGGCGTTCCCAGGCCAGCCGGGAGACATAGTCTTCCCAACGTGTCCTGGTTCTTACCCGTGGCCTCTTACCGGTCAGACGTGGCCGAAACACCTCCATAGGGAGGCGTTCGGGTGGCATCCTGACCAGATGCCCGAACCACCTCATCTGGCTCCTCTCGATGTGGAGGAGCAGCAGCTTTACTTTGAGCTCCTCCCGGATGGCAGAGCTTCTCACCTTATCTCTAAGGGAGAACCCGGCGGAGGAAACTCATTTCGGCCGCTTGTACCCGCGATCTTGTCCTTTCGGTCATAACCCAAAGCTCATGACCATAGGTGAGGATGGGAACGTAGATCGACCGGTAAATTGAGAGCTTTGCCTTCCGGCTCAGCTCCTTCTTCACCACAACGGATCGATACAGCGTCCGCATTACTGAAGACACCGCACCGATCCGCCTGTCGATCTCACGATCCACTCTCCTCTTACTTGTGGACAAGACTCCGAGGTATTTGAACTCCTCCACATGGGGCAGGGTCTCCTCCCCAACCCGGAGATTGCGCTCCACCCTTTTCCGGGCGAGAACCATGGTCTCGGACTGCTTTTCCTATTGTAATTCCCAGATTACTAGGAATTCCACATTTTCTGGGACTGTTTTCCCATTGAAAAAAAACGGGTAATTTTTCAAACTTACATATATGATTACAACAATTTCACCATCAACACATTCAACTCATCCTTTAAACAAACAATTTTCCAAGTTTAAAACCATCCAGGTTTTCTTGGAATTCTCACTTTTCAATACCATTTTTTATTTCGACAACTTCTTCCACGTTTTTCGACCAATGTTAACCATTCCACCATCAACACATTCCTCTTATTCAGGACAACCATGGTATCTATTTTGTTTGTATGGAAACATTCCTGTGTATTCAAGATTTACCACGTTTCCGTAATACTCTCTCGATAACAGCTTCGAACTATTCCAAAGTCAAAAAGTTACGCATACTAGCAATTGACTAACTTTTTGGCTAATTTGTCTGGTACTCAGTGGCCTAGTGGTTAGAGTGTCCGCCCTGAGATCGGTAGGTTGTGAGTTCAAACCCCGGCCGAGTCATACCAAAGACTATAAAAATGGGACCCACTACCTCTCTGCTTGGCACTCAGCATCAAGGGTTGGAATTGGGGGTTAAATCACCAAAAATGTTTCCCGGGCGCAGCCACCGCTGCTGCCCACTGCTCCCCTCACCTCCCAGGGGGTGATCAAGGGTGATGGGTCAAATGCAGAGAATAATTTCGCCACACCTAGTGTGTGTGTGACAATCATTGGTACTTTAACTTTAACTTTAACTTTATACACCTTAGTCTTATATTATGGTACTTACCAGTTAACTGTTAGCATGCTAGCTTTTCAAAGCATATTTTGTAAGTATACACTTTACAGGCATGCACGTTGGTGTTTGACAAATGTTAACTGTTGGCATGCTAACTTTTTAAACTAATTTTGCAGGTATACACCATAGTCATATTTTGGTGCTTTTTATTTTTTAACGTTTGTAAACCGTTAGAAATGCTAAAGTGAGCATGCTAATTTGTTTTAGGCTAATTTTGCAGGGTACACCTCAGAGTCATTTAAGTTGGTGTTTGACAAAGGTTAACTGACTGGCATGCTAAAATTAGCATGCTATCTTTTTTTTTGCGAATTTTGCAGCTATACACCTCAGAGTCATATGTATTGCTACTTGTTTGCTCGTGTTAACTGTTAGCATGCTAATGTTAGCATGTTTTTTTCCGCAAATTGTGTAGGTATACACCTTACAGTCAAGTAAGTTGGTGTTTGAAAAATGCTAGCTTTTTTAGCTAATTGTGTAGGTATACACCTTAGTCATATATGTTGGTACTTTTTTTTAACATTTGTTAACTGTTAGAGTGCTATTTAAAACTGAAACCTTTTAAGGAATTTTGCAAACTTGAAAACTTACCATAATCATGCAAACATGTGTACACACGTCCATCATGACATGAAACACATAACTCACCAAAGACTATATCAAATCAAATGTTATTTATAAAGTGCTTTTCATACATACATACATACAAAAATGGAACACAAAGGGCTTTACAGACATACAAACACTGCCCATGACTCACATCATTAATCACACACACACACACACACACACCTACAGTTGAATGCATGGCTGAGTACAGAGGTGCCAGGTGAAGAAACACTATCAAAGGAGCCGTCTGCACCAGGAGGTCACCAGGCCACGGCCACCAGGACGCTGACACATAGCACCCTCATAAATATACAGAAACGCTAACAGGACGTCTGCCTTGTTTCTGAGGAGATTTTGGCCTGTTCCATTTTTTCTTATTTTTTTGTGTAATGTTTTAATCCGGGACACATTTATTTTGACTAATAAAAAAAAAAAAAAGTTGCGTGCCGCAAAAGACCCCCTGGACCGCACTTTGGACACAAAGACGCAATCAAACACTCATGATGTAATCAGACAAATAAAATTTGGTCACGATGAAGATACAGTAGCGCCAACATTACCCGCCGTGTTGTTAGCATTGTTCACCCTAAACCCGGAAACAGAAGTGTGAATATCTTCATCAATCACCACAACATAATAGAAAATAAGATACAAACGGTACTGTAATACATATAAAACATAAATAAGACTTAATAAACACTTAATTTAGGCCAAAAAATATGCGGAATCCTCTTTTTTTTATTCGAGATATAGGAAATCTGCAATATTTGAAGCACAATGTGGCTAGGGGTAAGTGTAATAATACTATTCAATAGTTGGAAGAGGATGGGAACCATACTTGCCAACCCTCCCGGATTTTCCGGGAGACTCCCGAAATTCAGCGCCTCTCCCGAAAACCTCCCGGGACAAATTTTCTCCCGAAATTCTCCCGAAATTCAGGCGAAGCTGGAAGCCACGCCCCCTCCAGCTCCATGCGGACCTGAGTCCGCTTTCCCACAATATAAAGAACGTCTACAGTAAAGCAGTCCGTCTGCCGTAAACAGCAATGTTGTGACGCTCTTAAACAGGACAATACTGCCATCTAGTGCATTTGATGAAAGCCCTTCTGTGCGTGCCACACAGCAATGCATAATCAGAGAGGGTGTTCTGCATGGTTAGAAAGATAGTGACAGAGAATAGAACAAGGATGGACAATTCAACCCTTAACTCAACAATGAGTAGATGAGTGTTATGTGTGTGTATATGTGTAAATAAATGAACACTGAAATTCAAGTATTTCTTTTATTTATATATATATATATATATATATATATATATATATATATATACATAGCTAGAATTCACTGAAAGTCAATTATTGATGAAAGCCCTTCTGTGCGTGCCACACAGCAATGCATAATCAGAGAGGGTGTTCTGCATGGTTAGAAAGATAGTGACAGAGAATAGAACAAGGATGGACAATTCAACCCTTAACTCAACAATGAGTAGATGAGTGTTATGTGTGTGTATATGTGTAAATAAATGAACACTGAAATTCAAGTATTTCTTTTATTTATATATATATATATATATATATATATATATATATATATATACATAGCTAGAATTCACTGAAAGTCAATTATTTCTTATATATATATATGAAATACTTGACTTGGTGAATTCTAGCTGTAAATATACTCCCCCCTCTTAACCACGCCCCCGTCCCAACCACGCCCCCCGCACCTACCCCCCACCCCCCACCTCCCGAAATTGGAGGTCTCCAGGTTGGCAAGTATGATAGGAACACAGTGAAGCAAGTGCAAGGATTATGATAGTTCTGGCATGTACTGTAGCCGACTAAAAACTATAACATCTGTGAACCTGCACAACGTTGTTATCATTAAATCAACCTGTTGGATCGTTACTGTCCTCCCCACACAGTCGGGGCTGCAAATCCCCAAAAGCTGCTCTTGGCTCGTACCTTTTTCTGTCAGCTGTGCTTTTTACTTGCATGTTCTACACTTTCCAACAAAATACCAAGCGGTAGAAAATAGATGGATGGATGGAATAAATTTACAGGGAGCAAGGAAGCGAGGAAACAGCAGACCACTCAATGAATTGATTACGCTATAAATAGTTAGTCTGCGTTTGCACTTACAATAACAATATAACTAATACTTGGTTAATATTCAAGTCACGAAATATAAATGGAGTTTTGTTGGCGCTTTTTGAATGGTTATTTATTCTGATTTTATGGGTGAAATAGTAAAGCTCCTATTGGCTCCACTGTAAGCGGACTTTAATTTACGTTTCTGTAACAGCGAGGAGGCATGGTCCTAACGGATTGTTCTTCCAAGCGATGCAGCAGGAACTCCGGAAACAGTGTGCAGGTAGGAAATGATTTATTCCAATAAGTCATTAAAAAAAATACAAAAACGAACAAAACAAGCAAACACAAGAATACCTATAGCACAGGGACCTAACAGAATAGCTAACACGGAACACTAAGACGGGACAAGAAAAAACTATAGGGAAGCAACATGACAGTTGCATTAAGCAAACAAAAGCACCAGACTGAGTGAAGCGACAGACAGGACTAAATAGATCTCTGATTAGTGCCTGGGAACAGGTGAGCATCCCAAACACTAATCAGAGGCAGGTGAAAACAACAAATAACCATGGCAACTAAGGAGACACAAAACAAACAAACTATGATCCGGGCAACGGATCATAACAGTTTATTTATTTGTTTAGAATGCATTAAAAGAAAAATCTATTAATCGTCATGTCTTTCATAATGATTATGAAAAATAGGAAAAAATCCCCAAAAATGTGCAGTTCCCCTTTAAAAAAAAATGACAAACGTTTTGGTAACATTTCTTCACTGTTTCTATTTATTTTGTAGCCTCAACACTTCACTTTACGTGTTTTCCTAGTTGGCTATTCCTTTCTTAAGACTCAATGTCAGAATTATCATTGAAAAATATTGCCCACTGGATTCTAAATACCACATTTTTAAAAGTGCAACTACTTGTTGAATTTAATTGATTTTGACTACATTTCCGTTATAATTGTCCATACAGAACACATGTTGGGCAGACTCTACAGTAGCAGAATGTTTGTGTATTGCCTCTTTAAGTGTGCTTTTATAAAATGTAAGTATAGAAAATAAATAAATGCTTCCCCTGCTATCTCAGTATAACCTTACATCTTGATTGCTTATGTGCACATACACACTCTCTCTCACACTTACACACACACACACGCACACACGCACACCAGGTATCAAATGTTTAAATGTAATTAAATATAATCCAAAGCACGGTGTGATTTTATGTGCAATAGCTGCATCGTACAACAAACAATTATTTTAATAGTCGACTTGACTCATGTTCAAAACCTATAGTAGTAAATTGAAACTTAACAGAAGAAACTAATTATTGCGAAAAAATAGTTTTTACTTTATTACACAGAATATATAACCATAGTCAGTGAACAATTATTTTAATCGACACTTTCGGGAGACGAGGGCAGCCATTCAGGAAAGGGTAGAACTTAGGGAAGCAAATCTCTTTGATGGACGATTTGGGTGCCGATGAATGAATTATGATGCGATTATAAAACGATTAATTTATAAAACAGAACAACACAATTCGATTTAGTGTATGAACGATTCGACACGACTCAAATTAGTGTATGAACGATTCATTAAAATTCAAGTATGAAGGATTCTGTCAGGCTTGTTACGGACAATTTGGTTATGTTTGGGTTTTCCTCTGTTTGTGTTTATTTCCTGTCAGCGCTCTTATTTTGGTTACATTTCCTGCCTGTCTCCCTGAGCACTCGTTTCCCTCACCTGTCCCTGATTTGCAGCCTGGCACACCTGGTTGCAATTGCAAATCAGGCTACTATTTATGCCTGCCTCGCCCTCCAGTCAGGGCTCGATGATTGCATTCCGGAATCCTGTTGCCTGTTTCCTGTAACCTGTTATCCTTGTTTTTGTTTTCCCTGCATGTGCACTTTCCAGTTGCACTATTTGTTTTTTGACATTAAAGTCATGTTTTCCTGCGCTACGCCTGCCATCTCTGCATCTTGGGGTTCAAGACCGACAGATTCTTAACATTTGTTGATGGACACATTCTATTTTTGCACAACAAAAGAACAAAAGCCTTCCTTTGCATACGCTACTCATGTTAAAGGATAAATAGTTAGGACCTTGGCATCAAACCCTCAGACTAGATCTGTCCAAGCTAAGTCTATGAGCATGAACTGTTGAAAACTGCTCGGAAGGAAGGGCAAACCTCTTCCAAGACAACTGATCGGTTGAATGCTATGAGAATAGCAACAACCTGATAAATGAGAACACTCATAGGCACATTCATCTACAAATATATAAACATTCTATAAATGTAACATGCTTCCAATATTTTAAAATGTTTTTAAAACACAACATATATCCCCAAAAATGTTTTATAAAGTAAAAAGGCAAACACGTGTCACATGTTAATTTATTTTCCACAAGTCAATTCAGTGTCGCCACAGACGCCTACGGGTTCTAGCCAATGGCTTGACTGGGGGCGGGACTTCCGAGACAGGGATGGGACGTGACGACTGTTGTGGAGGTGAAAGGTCGTTTGGAATGTTGCCGGAAAACAAAGCGAGACACGGAGCTTGAGCCCGTTGTCAGGAAGGTTGTGAAATAAAGAAAGACAAACTGGGAATCCGTCTGAGCTGCCATTACTTGGGATGTTACAATATTGACGGACGGCACAGCACGGAGACGGTCCGCAGTGTTGACGTTACGTATCTTGCGGGTAATTATTTGGCGGGCAACCGTCACTCTCGCGTTGTTTTAAAGATAAACGGTCTACTGATTGCTAGACTCGCACAACACCCAGTACTTTTATCTACGTCTATTCTTGTCTCCAGTTAGGCAAGTACTGTAACAAGCGTGTGACTCTTTTTACAGACAACCCGAGCTAGTTTTGCGCAAAAACAGGTTTATGTGTCTACACAATTTACCTAAGGATTCACACTTGAATCTAATCAATTGAAGGGGCTGTAACCGACGTAGCGGAACTGGCCACATCTCGAACCAAATATCCAGTTGCATTGGTTTATCGTTAACATCCTTAGTAGAACTGTGGGCACACAGATTGCAGCAATTTCGGAATTGAATTGCAAACTGGATTGAAGAGGCTTTCAGTACTGCAAAGGTTGATCAATTAAGATCAAACAAACCATTGGAATCTGTCTGCTCGCCTGAAACAACAGCAATCCATCTCCACAATTTGACTCCCTCTGCAAATGGCCTTGGCCAGGCTGTGGGTAAACATCCCAGTGAGTCCAGCAAAGTAACAACCACTCTGCACACTCCACTCTTCTTCAAGAACACCTGGGAAGTGGAACTCTGTTTGTTGTGCAGAGCGACTCCAAGCCTACAGACATAACACACAAACACTCAAAAACTGCCACACACAAATGTAATCAATTTACAGATATGCACACATACCGCCACACCCCACCTCTTGCCACTGCTTAACTCCCGTGGATGTGAAGGTGGATGTAATCGGATGCACACAACCGCCCCAGCCCCTGTTGCAAGTCTCGTATTTTCTGTGTGTCGTACCATGTGTTTATGTACTATTGTGGCTAAGGGTCTTTTTTCTGGCCCCAAACTGACCACCCCCAATCTATATTGTTTTCCAGCTGACTGTTAAAAGTGATCTTTATCAGATTCCAGGATAAATGCGCACAGGCCCCAATGTGATAAGAGTTTTTCAAGGTACGAGCTGCGTCACATAACCGATTAAACTCATATCCTAAAAGGTACCACAGTATTTGTATCGTTAAATGTGTAATCAAATATGTCTACATGGCTATGCTCTGCAGCCATTTTGATTGTTTGAATGTCACAAGTCTTTGTTTCATTGTTAAAGGTTAGGAGGCTGATTGATCATCCTAAACTGGGTGCCGACCTTGGATCAATCGTCTCATACCAAAAGGGATTGACATACTTCCGCAAGGACATGACCTACAGTAAGAGAATGTGTCAAAAGGCAACCTGTGAACCCATTAGCGCAGATTATTATTTATATTAAATCAAGTAATTGTCCGGATAGAAAAGGATATAGAGGGAGCTCTCCAGTTAAGAGCGCAAGGGTAAACCTACCATTTATTTCAAAGACGTGACTGCGGAGTTCTCTGAAGGTGACCTTTTAAATATCTCAGCCTTTAAACTCTGTCCCTTATGCGGTAATTGCACTTTAATGTACTGTAAGAGCTAAATCATCATTTTAAAGCTACGCAAGGTTGCTAAAAGAAAACTAGCACATCTGCCATTGCCATGGTGACCCTACTTTACCAACCATAGGTCTTTATACTGGTAAATGTGTATGAGAACACTGATAAAGTGACCTCATCATTGTAATCTTATAGCAAAAGTACAGATATCAATGGTTATCTTCAATATTATTTTTTACATTAGTCATGAAGCTACTTTCACATTTTGTTATTTGCACTCTATGCTCAATTCCAAGAAAGGAAACAGACTGAATTTTTTGCAAATTTATTTGAAAGGAATATCACATGAAAACGCATTTCGCTAAATTTATAGTACTTGGAACTTGAAATATGGATATACAGTAGATGTAAATCACATACTAATCCTATCATTGTTGTACATTTCTAATCCAATGGTTTAAACATTCTAATGAAACTACTTTCAGTTTTTTTTTAATTTATGCATGCAAGTAGTTTACTGTGATTAAATGCAAAAATGTGATTAATCCAATAAAATACATTAGTTTGACTGCATTTATTAAAACATGTGTACAGTGCATTTGGAAAGTATTGACAGGGTTTCACTTTTTCGACATTTTGTTATGTTCCAAAATGGAATAAATTCAATGTTGTCCGTAAAATTTTACAGACAATAAATACCCCATAATGACAATGTGAATTTTTGTTTTTAAATTTGGCATATTCATTAAAGGGGAACATTATCACAATTTCAGAATTGTTAAAACCATTAAAAATCAGTTCCCAGTGGCTTATTATATTTTTCGAAGTTTTTTTCAAAATTTTACCCATCACGCAATATCCCTAAAAAAAGCTTCAAAGTGCCTGATTTTAACCATCGTTATAAACACCCGTCCATTTTCCTGTGACGTCACATAGTGAAGCCAACACAAACAAACATGGCGGAAAGAACAGCAAGCTATAGCGACATTAGCTCGGATTCAGACTCGGATTTCAGCGGCTTAAACGATTCAACAGATTACGAATGTATTGAAACGGATGGTTGTAGTGTGGAGGCAGGTAGCGAAAACGAAATTGAAGAAGAAACTGAAGCTATTGAGCCATATCGGTTTGAACCGTATGCAAGCGAAACCGACGAAAACGACACGACACCCAGCGACACGGGAGAAAGCGAGGACAAATTTGGCGATCGCCTTCTAACCAACGCTTGGTATGTGTTTGTTTGGCATTAAAGGAAACTAACAACTATGAACGAGGTTTACAGCATATGAAATACATTTGGCAACAACATGCACTTTGAGAGTGCAGACAGCCCAATTTTCATCAATTAATATATTCTGTAGACATACCCTCATCCGCACTTTTTTTCCTGAAAGCTGATCTGTCCAGTTTTGGAGTTGATGTTAGCAGGCCAGGGAAGCTAGGGTCGATAGGGGGTTTACCTCGCTCGTCTGCGGGAACAAACTGCCGCCATTGCTTGCCGTGCTACCGAGGACCTTTGTCCCTGAATTGCTCACATACTCCGGCAGATTCAATGGGGGTCTGGCAGCAGATTTCTTTGACTTTATCGTTGGAAATGCATCTGCTTTGAGTGTCGCAGGATATCCACACATTCTTGCCATCTCTGTCGTAGCATAGCTTTCGTCGGTAAAGTGTGCGGAACAAACGTCCAATTTCTTGCCACTTTCGCATCTTTGGGCCACTGGTGCAACTTGAATCCGTCCCTGTTCGTGTTGTTACACCCTCAGACAACACACCGACGAGGCATGATGTCTCCAAGGTACGGAAAACAGACAAAAAAACGGAAAATAACAGAGCTGATTTGACTCGGTGTTTGAGAAAATGGCGGATTGCTTCCCGTGTGACGCCACGTTATGACGTCATCGCTCCGAGAGCGAATATTAGAAAGGCGTTTATTTCGCCAAAATTCACCCATTTAGAGTTCGGAAATCGGTTAAAAAAATATATGGTCTTTTTTCTGCAACATCAAGGTATATATTGACGCTTACATAGGTCTGGTGATAATGTTCCCCTTTAAAAATAAAAAAATAATAAAAAAACACATGTACATAAATATTTACAGCCTTTGGTCAATACTTTGTTGATGCACCTTTGGCAGCAATTACAGCCTCAAGTCGTTTTAAATACGATGCCACAAGCTTGGCACAGCAATCTTTGGGCAGTTTCGCCCATTACTCTTTGCAGCGCCTTTCAAGCTCCATCAGGTTGGATGGGAAGCGTTGGTTTTCATCCAGGACGTCTCTGCACATTGCTGCATTCATCTTTCCCTCTATCCTGACTCGTTTCCGGTTCCTGGCGCTGAAAACCATCCCTGCAGCATGATGCTGCCACCACCATGCTTCACTGTAGGGATGGTATTGGCCTGGTGATGTTTGGTTTCCTCCAAACATGAAGCCTGAGAGTTCAGTATTTTTCTCATCAGACGAGAGAATTTTGTTTGTCATGGTCTGAGAATCTTTTAAGTGGATTTTGGCATTGTTTTAGTAAGAACTTATTTCTGTCCGGCCACTATACCATACAGGCCTGATAGGTGGATTGCTGCAGATATTTTTTTAGTTTTAATACAATTGCAAAAAAAGATTACAACACTTTTTCACATTGTCATTACAAGGTATTTTTGGAGAATTAGAAAATTAAGTGTGCAACATAAAATGTGGAAAAAATGATGCGCTGTGAATGCTTTCCAGATCCACTGTAAATTGGAAAATAGATCTGCTAAGTTTGTGCACAGAGGACTGCGTCTGTTGAATGACAAACAAGCCATTGCAAGCCATTTTGCGAAATTATCAGATTTGCATGAAATACTTGGCGGGATATGCAACTGGCAAACTGGCACAGTTACGCACAAGTGGCTGTGAGAAAGGAGGCGATCGCGGTGCAAAGACCGACGTTCAAGACAGGGACTATTCCGTTTGTGGCCATGTCAACGTATTTCAGAAATAATAATTGTAGAGACATATCGTCTATCCAGCAGTTAATGGTTGAGCTGCTGAATGACTTTGGGGTTGATTTGGAGCTAACAGAAAACAAAAACAAATCAACATCTCCTGCGGAATAAAATCTTGCAACACTGCATTTCCTTGCATCTGGATCATTTCTGTGCTCCGTCGCAATTAGTTGTCTCCCAGAGCGCGCCTTCGAAAGTTGTTTCCATTGGTTATATCGCACTGGAGGAGTGCTTCTATATTGCTCAGGCAAGGTGGTGCATATTAGTTGTCTGTATGCTCATGTTCCACAGCATTTCAATACGCCATGGGTTAAAGCATGATATCATGGATGTGACGGAAAATGATTGTTTCCATGGTGCGTAGTACGGGTAGTATGTGCAGAAACCTCATTTAAATGAACCATTTTTGCTTTAGTTTTATCGTAGTAGATCACCAGCATACGTGAAGAGGTTCATTATATAATAACTTCATAAAACAGAGTTTTGAAGGCTGCAGAGACCAGGTAGCCAAAACTTGTCAGGTACAATTTTATCTTTCAAGTAAAGTAAAGATCCCCAGCAATACGCCCACTAACAGCGCGCTCAATTTCATAGTTTGCTGGCACTTATTATTTGGGATCTTAGCAGATCAAGCCCGTAGTGTTGGAGAAGGTTTTTTCTCATTAGACTTAGATATGAAAGAGTGCCTTGAGCAGCTAACACAGCCTTGAACATTCCTGAGAAAATGATGCAACAACATTTTCACATCTAGATTTGCAGATTGTTTTTATTTGTGCTGTTCACTTCTGAAGATGCTTTTTGGGAGCACTCAAAGATATTTGGAAATGTGTTTCTCCACACATACTGCTTAGTATTGATGTTTCAACAGGACAGAGAAGTTTGTTTCTCATAGCTTTTAAGTTCTTTATCCACTCTGCCATAAATCTTGATCAGTGGGGAGTTGCAGTTACGCTCGTCCTTTTTGGAGCTTCCATCTATTTCTATACCATCAGTGAGCATATGGTTATTGGTGAGACTTCGTCCTCTCCAAGTAGTCATTTGGGTTGATCGGGTCAATGGCAGAAGAATCCTTGTTCAAGCAAACCTTTGTCATTTAACAATTAGTCACTCTGTTATTGTTAAGTGCTGAGGAACACTTGATGTAACGGTACATTGGAGAAGGAGACGGCACGGAGACAGGGACATCGCTTAGCTTGAAGCATATTTATTGATACAAAGGAATGATGTGTGTAACTAATCCAAAGATGTGTGGTGAGACTATGTGAAGTGATTATCTGTTGAGTGTTACCGGGAAGTGTTGGGAGGTACAGATGCGAGAGTCCAGAAAGGGCAATGCAGGCTGTGAGGTCCAGGGACAGGCAAGAGGTCAGGGGCTGGAGCGAGGCGTCGTTGTCCGGAGGCAGGCGAAAGGTCGAGGAAGTCCAAAGGGGATCCAAGGAGACGAGACACACAGCTCGAAACCAGGGAATGACGCAAATCTGCAGGATGACGACACAGCACAAGACACGGTGAGCACAGAGGAGGGGAGACACAGAGAGCAAGAAAGCACATAGGCGAGGAGAGCTGGAGACGTGTAGAGCTTACTGTACGGATACAAGTAGCTACGTTCTGGCACTGGAATGCAGGACACGCTGCCTTAAGAAGGGAGTGGAGTCCTGATCAGAGTCAGGTGTGTTGATTCCCGATTGAGAGCAGGAGGGGAACGCCCATGGGCGTGTCCTCAGAAGAGCGCACAGCTGATTGTGCAGAGGCAGGAGCTTGAGATGTAACACTTGAATCAGTTACTCCATTTTTACTGTGATTTTTTTATCTGCTATGAGTGGGGATGTATACCGTGTACCGGTATATTTTTGGCACCGGTTTTATGATTCTGGACTGATCATACGGCTATTGGTGGTAATTATGACACATGCACACAAAGATGAAATCACCAGAAAGATGTTAATGCAGTTGTTTAACTTTGTAGAAAAAAGGCAGATAACGACAGACGTGACACAAATCTATAATCATTTTAAATGCCAACTTTCTGGCTTTAAAGGGGAACATTATCACCAGACCTATGTAAGCGTCAATATATACCTTGATGTTGCAGAAAACAGACCATATATTTTTTTAACCGATTTCCAAACTCTAAATGGGTGAATTTTGGCGAATTAAACGCCTTTCTATTATTCGCTCTCGGAATTGTGACGTCACATCGGGAAGCAATCCGCCATTTTCTCAAACACATTACAAACACCGAGTCAAATCAGCTCTGTTATTTTCCGTTTTTTCGACTGTTTTCCGTACCTTGGAGACATCATGCCTCGTCGGTGTGTTGTCGGAGGGTGTAACAACACGTACAGGGACGGATTCAAGTTGCACCAGTGGCCCAAAGATGCGAAAGTGGCAAGAAATTGGACGTTTGTTCCGCACACTTTACCGACGAAAGCTATGCTACGACAGAGATGGCAAGAATGTGTGGATATCCTGCGACACTCAAAGCAGATGCATTTCCAACTGGACTGGACGGATCAGCTTTCAGGAAAAGAGAGCGGATAAGGGTAGGTCTACAGAATATATTAATTGATGGAAACTGGGCTGTCTGCACTCTCAATGTGCATGTTGTTGCCAAATGTATTTCATATGCTGTAAACCTAGTTCATAGTTGTTAGTTTCCTTTAATGCCAAACAAACACATACCAATCGTTGGTTAGAAGGCGATCACCGAATATGTCCTTGCTTTGTCCCGTGTCGCTGGCTGTCGTGTCGTTTTCGTCGGTTTTGCTTGCATACGGTTTAAACCGATATGGCTCAATAGCTTCAGTTTCTTCTTCAATTTCGTTTTCGCTACCTGCCTCCACACTACAACCATTCGTTTCAATACATGCGTAATCTGTTGAATCGCTTAAGCCGCTGAAATCCGAGTCTCAATCAGAGCTAATGTCGCTATAGCTTGCTGTTCTATCCGCCATGTTTGTTTGTGTTGGCATCACTGTGTGACGTCACAGGAAAATGGACGGGTGTATATAACGATGGTTAAAATCAGGCACTTTGAAGCTTTTTTTAGGGATATTGCGTGATGTGTAAAATTTTGAAAAAAACTTCGAAAAATAAAATAAGCCACTGGGAACTGATTTTTAATGGTTTTAACCCTTCTGAAATTGGGATAATGTTCCCCTTTAAGAAACACTAAAATAAATGAAGAAAATAAATTGTGGTCGTCAGTAACCGTTTAATTTTTACACAAGTAGAGTGAAACTCATGGAATCACCCTGTACATCATCATCATCATTTCTTGTTATTCCTTTCATGAAAATGCATGTATACAAGCCATATACAGTTGACACTTTCATTATTTTTTTTGTTTCTCATACATTTCCATGATCAGAAAGGAGCAGATGGAAGAATGCTATTCTTATTTAATGTCCAAAGCTAACATGCTTCAAAATAAATCTGTTCATTGGTCTGCATTTAAAAAAAAGGAATGTTCACACCTTGGAGGGCTGTTGCACCAGGTGGTATGACATGAATCATGGCTCCAACACAATATCTGTCAATTGAAACAAAAGGAGGGGATTATCAAACTTCTTCAAGAAGGAAAATCATCACGCAATTGCTGCAAAAGATGTTGATTGATCACAGTCAGCATTGTCTAAAATCTGGACCAAGTACAAACAACAGGGGAAGGTTGTATAAGGCAAGCATACAGAAAACTACAAGCAATATACAAACCCCGTTTCCATATGAGTTTGGAAATTGTGTTAGATGTAAATCTAAACGGAATACAATGATTTGCAAATCATTTTCAACCCATATTCAATTGAATGTACTACAAAGACAAGATATTTGATGTTGATGCTCATAAACTTTTTTTTTTGTGCAAATAATAATTAACTTAGAATTTCATGGCTGCAACACGTGCCAAAGTAGTTTAGAAAGGGCATGTTCACCACTGTGTTACATCACCTTTTCTTTAAACAACACTCAATAAACGATTGGGAACTGAGGAAACTAATTGTTGAAGCTTTGAAAGAGGAATTCTTTCCCATTCTTGTTTTATGTAGAGCTTCAGTCGTTCAACAGTCCAGGGTCTCCGCTGTCGTATTTTACGCTTCGTAATGCGCCACACATTTTCAATGGGAGACAGGTCTGGACTGCAGGAAGGCCAGGAAAGTACCCACACTTTTTTTTTATGAAGCCACGCTGTTGTAACACGTGCTGAATGTAGCTTGGCATTGTCTTGCCGAAATAAGCAGGGGCGTCCATGAAAAAGACGGCGCTTAGATGGCAGCATATGTTGTTCCAAAACCTGTATGTACCTTTCAGCATTAATGGTGCCTTCACAGATGTGTAAGTTACCCATGCTTTGGGCACTAATGCACCGCCATACCATCACAGATGTTGGCTTTTGAACTTTGCGTCGATAACAGTCTGGATGGTTCGCTTCCCTTTGGTCCGGATGACACGATGTCGAATTTTTCCAAAAACAATTTGAAATGTGGACTCGTCAGACCCCAGAACACTTTTCCACTTTGCATGAGTCCATCTTAGATGATCTCGGGCCCAGAGAAGCTGGCGGCGTTTCCGGATGTTGTTGATGAATGGCTTTCGCTTTGCATAGTAATAATAGAGCTTTAACTTGCACTTACAGATGTAGC
This sequence comes from Nerophis lumbriciformis, assembly GCF_033978685.3. Classification (NCBI taxonomy): domain Eukaryota; kingdom Metazoa; phylum Chordata; class Actinopteri; order Syngnathiformes; family Syngnathidae; genus Nerophis; species Nerophis lumbriciformis. The sequence continues at coordinate 16,454,238 of NC_084570.2, read as the reverse complement.
GACGGACTGTATTTAGTGACAGTGGTTTTCTGAAGTGTTCCTGAGCCCATGTGGTGATATCCTTTAGAGATTGATGTCGGTTTTTGATACAGTGCCGTCTGAGGGATCGAAGGTCACGGTCATTCAATGTTGGTTTCCGGCCATGCCGCTTACGTGGAGTGATTTCTCCAGATTCTCTGAACCTTTTGATGATATTATGGACTGTAGATGTTGAAATCCCTAAATTTCTTGCAATTGCTCTTTGAGAAACGTTGTTCTTAAACTGTTTGACTATTTGCTCACGCAGTTGTGGACAAAGGGGTGTACCTCGCCCTTCTTGTGAAAGACAGCAGTTTTTGGGAAGCTGTTTTTATACCCAATCATGGCACCCACCTGTTCCCAATTTGCCTGCACACCTGTGGGATGTTCTAAATAAGTGTTTGATGAGCAGTCCCAACTTTATCAGTATTTATTGCCACCTTTCCCAACTTCTTTGTCACGTGTTGCTGGCTTCAAATTCTAAAGTTAATGATTATTTGCAAAAAAAAAATGTTTATCAGTTTGAACATCAAATATGTTGTCTTTGTAGCATATTCAACTGAATATGGGTTAAAAATGATTTGCAAATCATTGTATTCCGTTTATTTTTACATCTAACACAATTTCCCAACTCATATGGAAACGGGGTTTTTATGTTGAAAACAGAAAATGCACATCAAAACAAATGACGGACAAATGGATGGAAACTGGAGTTACTGCCTGTGACCAAACTGTAAGAAAATACCGAAAGGAAATTGGATTTAAATAAAGAAAAGCTAAACGAAAGCCGTCATTAACATCGAAACAGAAAAAAAACAAGGTTCCCATGGGCTAAGGACAAGCAATCATGGACTATGGATGACAGTCATATTCAGTAACAAATCGTGAATCTGCTTTGGGCAAAGTGATGATGCTGGAACGTTTGTTTGGTGCCGTTCCAAACAGATTTATTAAGATGACTGCCTGAAGAAAACATTTCCACGGCTATTGATGATATGGAGCTGCATGTCAGGTAATGACACAGGTGAGATGGCCGCAGGGTTTCTCCTGGCTCAAATTGAGGCAGAGGTGGTACGATCCTGACCATGTGCCAGAATTTTAACACAAAAAAAAGGTAGTATTTTTTTTCAATTTACAGTAATATGATGTCAAAAACACAGTAAAATGTATTGTAATTTTTATTAATTTGATGGCTAGTTTGCTGTAAAATCATAAGTCAAGCAGATATTTAAGTATTGATTTTTATTTAGACAAAACATGTTTGGAAAGTATGATAATATACTGTAATATTTGTTGCAATAATGGATACTATTAAAGTTTAAAAGGCATGCAATTTCAAGCAGTACCTATATTTTTCCTGTCAAAATGAAAAAAATTCATTACATTTAGTGAGAAAATATGAAGTACTTTTATGACACATATCATTTCCAAGTGTTTTCGGGCCAGATAAAATGATGTCGCGGGTCAGATCTAGCCCCCAGGCCTTGAGTTTGACATGGGTGGCCTAAGCGATTGCATAAGAGAATGATGGGCTCATAGCTTGTGTGGTGGGGCCAATTTTGATTGAGACAGTCATAGATGATTTTGAAGCAGCCTTCAAGCGCTCTGTGGACAACACATGTTGTCACCACCATGAATTATTACATTTTAACTGTCTGTTACGTTAATTTCTCTGCTCTCTTTCACCTGGACTCTTGACTTTCCTCCTCGCAAGATTGCTTTTTAAAGTAGTGGCTGATTTTGCCTGCCAAATCCGCAACGCTAAAAAACATAAACGTGACTGACACGGAGTAAATTTTTTTTTTTAAATACACACGACATGCTTGTAATGCTTTCTTGGGGTAACTCATTTTAGTTGACCTTGTACCAGTCAATCTGTACCGTCATGAAACGCTTTAGGGGCATGTAGAGTTGGGTGTCATCAGCATAACAATGAAAGCTAACACCGTATTTGCGTATGATGTCGCCTAGCGACAGCATGTAAATACTAAAGAGTGCAGGGCCAAGAACCGAACCCTGAGGAACTCCGCACGTTACCTTAACATAGTCCGAGGTCACATTATTATGGGAGACGCACTGCATCCTGTCAGTAAGATAAGAGTTAAACCACGACAAAGCTAAGTCTGACATACTAATACGTGTTTTGATACGCTCTAATAAAATATTATGATCGACGATATCAAAAGTAGCGCTAAGATCAAGAAGCAGCAACATAGATGACGCATCAGAATCCATCGTTAGCAGTAGATCATTAGTCATTTTTGCGAGGGCTGTCTCCGTAGAGTGATTTGCCCTGAAACCGGATTGAAAAGGTTCACAGAGATTGTTAGACACTAAGTGTTCATTTAGCTGCTGTGCGACAATTTTTTCGAGGATTTTCGAAATAAAGGGAAGGTGGGACACCGGTCGGTAGTTTACCATGAGGTCAGGATCAAGGTTAGGTCTTTTGAGCAGAGGATGAATAACCGCTTTCTTGAATGCTAGGGGAACAGTGCCAGAGGAAAGTGATAAGTTTATAATATTTAGCACTGATGGACCTAATAATACAAAAAGCTCCTTGATAAGTTTCCCAGGAAGTGGGTCAAGTAAACATGTTGTTTGTTTTATCCCACTTACACGCCGTAATAGTTCCTCTAATGTTATTTCATCAAAAAGAGAGAGACTATTTTGTATTGCAGTATCCGTTGTAGATACAGTTGTATCTGTGTTAATAGAACCCAGTTGTAGCTGGGATGCGTTGTCTTTAATCTCCTTTCTAATGAGTTCAATTTTCTTATTAAAGAAATTCATAAAGTCATCTGTCAAGTGGGTGGAGCTATTGGGAGGAGTCCCTTGTTGGGTTAGCGATGCTACTGTACTAAACAAAAATTTAGGGTCGTTTTTGTTGAGGCGGATGAGATTTGAGTAATATTTAGCTTTAGCTAAGGTAAGCATGCGTTTATACGATATTAAACTATCACTCCATGCTTAATGGAAAACCTCAAGCTTGGTCGCGCGCCATTTGCGTTCCAACTTTCTACATGATAATTTATGAGCTCTGGTTTCTTCTGTAAACCATGGGGTGCGCCTTTTAGGGGCCCTTTTTTGTTTTAGCGGTGCTATACTATCAATGGTTTCGCGCAGGGCATTGTCAAAGTTGTTAGTTAGGTTATCAATAGAGCCGACATAATTTGGGAATGGTGCCATTACCGAAGGCAGTAGGTCAGCAAGAGTCATCGTTGTGGCAGCATTAATGTTGCGGCTGCTATAGCAGTTATCATTATTATTAGCTTGTTGACAATGAGTCAGAACTTCGAATTTTATAAGGTAATGATCGGACATTACTTTAGTATACGGGAGTACCATAACTTTGGAGGTGGTGACACCCCTGACCAGCACTAGATCTATCGTATTACCGTTGCGATGCGTAGGTTCATTTATTATTTGTGTAAGACCACAGCTATCAATTATAGTCTGGAGCGCCACGCATTGAGGGTCCGATGGGGTATTCATATGGATATTAAAGTCCCCCATTATGATTATATTGTCTGCGTGCGTCACTAGATCAGCAAAGAACTCTGAGAATTCATTGATAAAGTCCGAGTAGGGCCCTGGGGGGCGGTAGATAACAGCCATATCGAGAGGCAGCGGTGCGACAGACCTCATAGTAAGCACCTCAAACGATTTGTATTTATTATTTAGGTTAGGGGTAAGATTAAAGTTTTCATTGTATATTAGTGCGACCCCCCCACCCCTTTTGAGGGGACGGGCAATATGCGCATTCGTATAGTTAGGAGGAGATGCCTCATTTAGCGCAAAAAAATCGTCTGGTTTGAGCCAGGTTTCGCTAAGACCAATGACGTTAAGATTGTTGTCTCTAATGACCTCATTAACTAATAACGTTTTGGGAGACAATGATCTTATGTTTAAAAAGCCCATATTATAAGTATTGGGCTGTTTTGACGAGTTTTTGTTTAAATTATCCGTAGTAGCAATATTAATAATGTTGCGTTTATTATACGTAGTGCACTTTAAATAGTTTCGACCATATCTAGGAATTGATACGACGGGAATTTTCAGATTGTTTGCTTGATGCTGCGATAGACTGAACACATCATGATTTGCCACTTCAGTAGAATGCATATCTACCTCTGACACATTCACAACAGAAAACACATTATGTGAGTTGTGTATTATTCTAAGAGAATTGCTATGCGTACAGGAAGTATCCAGTCTGGCGCTGGCTAGTTCTAACTTAACTGACTCCTCACCCGGAAAAGCAGGCTCTGTAATTGCCTGTGGCCGGGCTTGCTCTAGTGTAGTTAGTCAAATGTGACTTAAACAGTAGTCTATGTTTTTAGGCAGGATGATGGCGCCTTCCTGGTTAGGGTGACGGACGTCCCTCATCAGCAAGCCTGGTTTGCCCCAGAAAGAGGGCCAATTATCAATAAACGTTAGTCCCTGTTGTCTACAGAAGCTAGCCAGCCACTTGTTAAGCGAGACTAATCTGCTATATTTCTCATCATTGCCTCTCGCAGGCAGGGGGCCAGAGACAATTACTCGATGCCTGGACATCTTTCTAGCGAGATCACAAGTCCTGGCTATGTTTCTCTTTGTAATCTCTGACTGTCTCATTCTAGTGTCATTGGAGCCAACGTGTACAACAATATTCGCATAACTAGTGGTGCGATTAGCCTGTCGTACGTGTTTACTAGGCCTGTTGCGAGTTAGCTCCCTAAGATTAGCTTCAATGTCAGGTGCTCTGGCATTGCACTTAATTGTGGCTGGTTTGCTAAGCTTTATGTTTCGGGTGATGGAGTCCCCTATGACTAAGGTGTGGTGCCCGGTAGACTGGGGTGTAGGACTAGCTAAAGAGCCTAATCTATTATGCGTCTCAACCGGTACACCGTAGCTTGTAGGCCGCTTAGGACTACTACAGGCTGGGCTAGTTAGCTCGCTACAGCTAACGCTAGCAGATGTGTCCGCAACATCTAAAGTTACGAGATTACTCTGCTCTAACTGGCGGACACGGCCCTCTAGCAGAGCCAGCCTCTCCGTGAGTAAGGTGCAAGACGCGCAGGAAGCCATACTCACGGTGTTTTCTGTCACCGAGTGAAGTTCCTGCTGTCTTCCAAGAAGTCGTGGTCACGGTGTGCGGGGAGCCGCTTCCTTCCGACCGACGACCGGCGCCGCCTTTCTTTGCGCTAGCTTCGTTAGCTTAGCAGCTAGCTGCTAGCTAGCTGCGGGAGGGGTGGTGAGACAGAGATCGGGTGATTTGCAAGTTAAATAGTACTACTAAATATGTTTAAGAAAGTAATAAAGAAAGCTGCAGAACAATTAAAAGTACACAAATAGAACGATACTTAGCTTTTTCGAAACAGCGAGCAGTCAGCGAGCAGTCACGCACGGTGTGGTTAAAGGAAACGGCAGGCTGTCTTTTATATATAGGTTTATTACAATATTTGGCAAGCTAGGTAATGTTTGCTGTGGTCTGGAACAACATGGCACACAAACAACTATCTGAAATGCAGCCAATATTACATACAGATAATGTGTCATGAGCCTTGCAAAATTAAATTTTATACAAAGAGGATAAAAGTAAAGGAATGAGCTCGAATATACCTACAAATGAGGTATAATGATGCAATATGTACATACAGCTAGCCTACATAACATGTTGGCATCGGTTAGCTTGCAGTCGCGGACTGACAAAATATGCCTGATTAGCACTCCAACAAGTCAATAACATCAACAAAGCTCACGTTTGTGTATTCACACATACAATATAAAACGTTTGGTGGACAAAATGACACAAAGAAGGAGTGGAAGATTTTACATGTAAACAAACTGTTGCGTCACAGTCCACACTATGGTGAGTTCAAGAACCGCCAAAATTAGTAGGACAAAACGATGTTCACCAAATACTCTCATCAGTGAAGTATACACACAAACATATTAAACGGTGGGCTTTTTAACAATTGGGAAGGTTTGTGTCGTGTTTGTCCTCAAACAAAAAACATACTAAAACAAAACAATTATTCCCTCCCCCCATCTCTTTCCATTTTCAATTATTTAAAAAAAAATGCTCCACGGAGCCACTAACCCGCTACTGTGACCCGCCTTAGAGATTTGCGCGAGTTTGATTTTTTCTTAAGTGTTTTTATGTAATGTTCCGGGCAGGAATTTTGCAGCCGCCACGATGGCCATGGCTCTTGTCGCCCCTCTGTTTGGCCGTGCTGCCCCAACGTACTCATCTTTAATTTCCATGTCATTACAGTATCTTTGACTAGTGGTGGGTTTGTTCTGCCACGTATAAACCGAGGGAATCCCACACACAGCACAGTGCAATACAACACAAAGCATCACCGAGCCAAATAGGAGTTAAATCCAACGCACTCAGCCTGTAATCCGGATGTGCGAACGCTCCGACTCCTCAAAGCCCGGTGCAGTGAATGAAGAAGTCGCATGGGCTAAGCTAAGGTAAGAAAGTTTGATACATTTGTGAAAGCATAAAAAGACAACACATTCTCGACATATAGAGTCGTGGTCAAAAGTTTACATACACTTGTAAAGAACATAATGTCATGGCTGTCTTGAGTTTCCAATCATTTCTACAACTCTTATTTTTTTGTGAAAGAGTGATTGGAGCACATACTTGTTGGTCACAAAAAACATTCATGAAATTTGGTTCTTTTATGAATTTATTATGGATCTACTGAAAATGTGACCAAATCTGCTGGGTCAATAGTATACATACAGCAATGTTAATATTTGGTTACATGTCCCTTGGCAAGTTTCACAGCAATAAGGTGCTTTTGGTAGCCACCCACAGGCTTCTGGCAAGCTTTTTGTTGACATTTTGACTACTCCTCTTGACAAAATTGGTGCAGTTCAGCTAAATGTGTTGGTTTTCTGACATGGTCTTGTTTCTTCAGCATTGTCCTCATTTTCTCAATGGGGTTTAAGTCGGGACTTTGGGAAGGCCGTTCTGAAACCTTAATTCTAGCCTGATTTAGCCATTCCTTTACCACTTTTGACGTGTGCTTGAAGTCATTGTCCTGTTGGAACACCCAACTACGCCCAAGACCCAACCTCCGGGCTGATGATTTAAGTTGTCCTGAAGAATTTGAAGTAATCCTCCTTTTTCATTGTCCCATTTACTCTCTGTAAAGCACCAGTTCTATTGGCAGCAAAACAGGCCCAGAGCATAATACTACCACCACCATGCTTGACGGTTCCTGGAATTAAAGGCTTCACATTTTCTCCTCCAAACATATTGCTGGGTATTGTGGCCAAACAGCTCAATGTTTTGTTTCATCTGACATCACATGGACAATGATAAGACCTTCTGGAGGAAAGTTATGTGGTCAGAAACAAGTTCATGTCAGAAAAACAACAAATTTAGCTGAATCTTGAAGCAGAAGCAGAACCAGAAAGCTTGCCAGAATCTTGTGGATGGCTACCAAAAGCGCCTTATTGCAGTGAAACTTGCCAAGGGACATGTAACCAAATATTAACATTGCTGTATGTATACTTTTGACCCAGCAGATTTGGTCACATTTTCAGTAGATCCATAATAAATTCATAAAAGAACCAAATTTCATGAATGTTTTTTGTGACCAACAAGTATGTGCTCCAATCACTCTTTCACAAAAAAATAAGAGTTGTAGAAATGACTGGAAACTTAAGACAGCCATGACATTATGTTCTTTACAAGTGTATGTAAACTTTTGACCACAACTGTAATATGTAACACACTGTTTATATTTGGCGACACAACGCAACAATGTGTGTGGGTATTGCAGTTTTCTCAAACCAACTCAACCACGGTAGTTTAACCAGTGACGTGCGGTAAGGTTCATGGCTGGTGAGGCACTGACTTCATCACAGTCAGATTTACAAACATATGAACCCTAAAGAGTATCTTATTCACCATTTGATTGGCAGCAGTTAACGGGTTATGTTTAAAAGCTCATACCAGCATTCTTCCCTGCTTGGCACTCAGCATCAAGGGTTGGAATTGGGGGTTAAATCACCAAAAATTATTCCCGGGCGAGGCGCCGCTGATGCCCACTGCTCCCCTCACCTCCCAGGGGGTGACCAAGGGGATGGGTCAAATGCAGAGGACAAATTTCATTACACCTAGTGTGTGTGTGACAATCATTGGTACTTTAACTTAACTTTAACTTTACACATACAAACTGTAGCACACAAAAAAGCACATTTAATAAAAAAAACTTTATTATGGTCTTACCTTTACTTATAAATGAAGTCCATGCACCGCTGTTGTGCTGGATTAATGCACCCCCTGACGGGAGTGTTATATCAACTAAAGCCCTCACTTAAACTTTCCACGTGCAAGATTGAATCTATTTAAAATAGTGTAACCGAGGGTTTATAAATGTCGCCTATACTGTATGAAACTACAAAATAACAAACACGGAGGCTCCAGTTTACACGAGGACCACTTTATTTACCTTCTTTCAAAAACTTCCGCTCCACTCCAACGTGTCATCACTTCCGCTCTTAGCGCCTTCAAAATAAGAGCTCAAGGCATATACTGTATAACAGCGCATAACAGGAACTTAACATCACAAAGAGGAAAGCCCATACAAATAGGTTACAAAAGTTATTCAATAAGAAGCCAAAAAGTGCAAAAACAATTATGTTCGTGTTGGAGGAGTTGTGAATTAGGTACACCTGCAGTCTGCAGGTGTACCTAATGTTGTGGCCCTGCAGTCATTCACAACTCCTCCAACACGAACATTATTGTTTTTGCACTTTTTGGCTTCTTATGAAATAACTTTTTTAAATAGATTCAATCTTGCACGTGGAAAGTTTCAGTGTGGGCTTTAGTTGATATAACACTCCCGTCAAGGGGTGCATTCTACGGCAGGGGTGCAGGAGGCGGGATTACTGCGAGCCTTAGCCAGTGCGTCTTTTGCAGCTGTTTTATGATCGCTCAGCACAAGAAATACCCGTACATCTGCATCGTTTTAGCCAAGGAAAATCTAAAATGACAGATGCATTCCCAGTTCAGCTAAATAATTGTTTAATACTTCATCCAATACTGTTTGTCTCTGTAGAACAGTTACTTTAATGCTGTTTAGGTTTCGGGAAGTCCCAAAGGCAGAAGAAGCCACAGCACTGTCTTTACTTGAGCTGTTGTGTTCATTTACTGATTGGCAAAATGATGGAATCACCTGTCTCGGAGGATGTTCAATGTTGTTGTTTAATTTTGTAGTTAAAAAAAAAAAAATCACATAATAGACGTTTCAAATGGCAACTTTCTGGTTTTAAGAAACACTGAAAGAAATTAGAAAAATAATTTGTAGTAGTTAGTAACAGTTTGATTTTTAGATTAAGCATAGTAAAACAAAATATTTAATAACATTGTAAACAGAGCGCCTCTTAATAAAAATCCTGGCCCTGATGGCTTACAGTTTGAGTTCTTTAAAACCTTCTGGAATGATATAAAACATTTACTTTTGTGTGTCTTCAACAAAGCTCTAAATTTAGGCCAACTGCCAGAAACAATGAAACAAGGTCTCACAAAGTGATTACAAAATGTTAACTTCCTTAAATGCTGGAAGACTAAAACATTTTTTGGAAGACATCATTTCCGTTACACAGGTTTCATGAAAAGTCGTCATATATTTGACAATGTCCATTTAATGCTCATATGGTCGATGACTCACATCTCATTGATGGAGGATTTTTGATTTTGGTAAAGCGTTTTGACTCTGCAGAGCATGAGTTCAAATATAGAGTCTTAGATTACTTCTGGTTTTGGTGTTACATTTAGAGATTAGTTATTAGTGGCCTTCAGAGCCCTAAAAAATACTCTGGAATGCCCTACCAGAAATAGTTAGAGATGCTACCTCAGTAAAAGCATTTAAGTCCTGCCTTGAAACTCTTTTATATACTCTAGGCCGGGGGTCAGCAACCCCTGGCTCTAGAGCCACATGCGGCTCTTGAGCGGCGCCCTGGTGGCTCCATGGAGCTTTTTCAAAAATGTATGGTAATGGTAAAAAAAATGGGGTGAAAAATATATTTTTTGTTGTAATATGGTTTATGCAGAACCTTCATAATTGTTAGAAAGCCCACTGTTTAATATATTTGTGTTTATGCTTCACTGATTCACCGTTCTGTCCTACTAATTTCAGCGGCCCTTGAACTCACTGTTATGTGGACTGTGACTCAACAGTTTGTTTACATGTACAACTTTCTCCGACGCTGCCACTCCTTCTTTGTCTGATTTTGTCCACCAAGCGTTTTATACTGTGCGTGAATGCACAAAGGTGCGCTTTGTTGATATTATTGACTTGTTATGGAGTGCTAACCAGGCATATTTGGTCACTGCATGACTGCAAGTTAATCGATGCTAACATGCTATTTACGCTACCTGTATGTACATATTGCATCATTATGCCTCGTTTGTAGGTATATTTGAGCTCATTAAATTTCCTTTACTCATGTTCTTTATATGTTCATATCTCATGAGACATTATCTGTATGTTATATTGACTGCATTGCTGATAGTTGTTAATGTGCAATGTTGTTCCAGACCACAGCAAACGTTAGCCAGCTTGCAAAGATTGTAATAAATCCATTAGAAGGAGACAGCCTGCCATTTCCTTTAACTTGGACACACACATCTATACCTTTGGCAATTCTAAAACAGTCATTTCCAGGAGTTATCTCACCCTCTGAGAAGTTTTACTAATGTTTTCCAATGTTGTAAAAATGTGTAGAATAAATATTACATTTCAACATTTCTGTCAACAAAGATGTGTGTTAGCCTGCGACACATTGTCATTTTGATAGTAGGCTAATATAGCTAATTAGCCACTTACACCATGTGCTGCTATCATTATAACACGTATATAAGTCTTAATTTTTTGCGGCTCCAGACAGATTTTTTTTTTTGTATTTTTGGTCCAATATGGCTCTTTCAACATTTTGGGTTGCCGACCCCTGCTCTAGCGTTTGAATAGACCCATTGATCTGCTGCCATGCAGAAGGACTCAGTGTTAGAGCGCACACAGTATTAATTAACCAACTAGCAAGTGACACATGCATTTTTAATCAAAATGACCAGCAGGTTACTGCTGTCTTAGAGGGTTTACAGGCCTTTTCAAATGCTTTTGGTTTGAGAATTAACTGACAGAAGTGTGAAATATTTATTCATGAAACAGATAAGCAATCAGTTGTGGAATTACAGATAAAACTCTAAAAAATCTTGGAATAAGTACCGGTATGAATAAGTCTACAAGTGATTGATTGGCTGAAAACTTCTCTGAATATACAAAAATCCAGTGGTGGGCCGTCAGGGCCAGCAATGCCTTCTCTGCTGGCCTAACATAACCAGGAACCATGATCATAATTAAAGACAAAAGTAATTTTTTTATTTACGTTCCCTAAATATTTAAAAGTATTCATATTCTCTTCATGTCATATTATGCTCATTCCAGTTAGAGTTTGTATCCAATCAGAATTCAGCTAGCTTATGTTGCCATGCTGTACGAAATCTGCCCGGGGCCTTCAGAATCAATGCGGGCGTCCGTGCACTGGAAGTGAACGAGGACATATAATTGCGATAGCCAATCAGATCACGAGTTGTTGTCAGTAAGTTCTTACAGCTGACCTCAATGTAAATGTGACATTTACGCGTCCTGTGATTGGATACTCACTGGGAGCAAAACCACACCCGGGGCCATTAACAGAAGAATTTGAGAACATATACAGTTGATAGATAGTTGCGATAGCCAATCAGATCACAAGTTGTTGACAGTAGGCTATCTAGGTAGCCTGATGCTAACGAGACTGTGATTGGATACTCACTTGAGACTAGTGAGTATCCAATCACAAGTTGCAAAAAACAGGAAGTGGCACCGGAGCCATACGAGCCATAGAAAGCCACAGAAAACTCACCATTAGAATAACCACGAAGATAAAGTGTTCGTCTTACACATAGTATTCCGCTGTGGACAGACGAAGCCAAGCAATGCAGGTTTAGCGAGCGGTGAGCGTTCCCTCGAAGGAAATACATTTTTGGCAGGCAATCGCGTTTTGGCATAACACCGGCGGCGAAATGGTTTCCCCGCCACTTCCACTCGAATCAACCGACTACGAGCGGTACCACTGGCTTATACGGTGTCGAATGGGCCCTAGAAATTGTGAGTTCAAATATTTGATTTCTTTATTTTTTCATGTTTCATTTGTTTTATACTATTCTTTTAATCCTTCCTCTTCCTCTCTTTAAGAAGGGGAACCGGAGGGTGTGTTCCAACTATCGTGGGAACACACTCCTCAGCCTTCCCGGTAAGGTCTATTCAGGTGTACTGGAGAGGAGGCTACGCCGGATAGTCGAACCTCGGATTCAGGAGGAACAGTGTGGTTTTCGTCCTGGTCGTGGAACTGTGGACCAGCTCTATACTCTCGGCAGGGTCCTTGAGGGTGCATGGGAGTTTGCCCAACCAGTCTACATGTGCTTTGTGGACTTGGAGAAGGCATTCGACCGTGTACCCCGGGAAGTCCTGTGGGGAGTGCTCAGAGAGTATGGGGTAACGGACTGTCTTATTGTGGCAGTTCGCTCCCTGTATAATCAGTGTCAGAGCTTGGTCCGCATTGCCGGCAGTAAGTCGGACACGTTTCCAGTGAGGGTTGGACTCCGCCAAGGCTGCCCTTTGTCACCGATTCTGTTCATAACATTTATGGACAGAATTTCTAGGCGCAGTCAGGGCGTTGAGGGGATCTGGTTTGGTGGCTGCAGGATTAGGTCACTGCTATTTGCAGATGATGTGGTCCTGATGGCTTCCTCCGGCCAAGATCTTCAGCTCTCACTGGATCGGTTCGCAGCCGAGTGTGAAGCGACTGGGATGGGAATCAGCACCTCCAAGTCCGAGTCCATGGTTCTCTACCGGAAAAGGGTGGAGTGCCATCTCCGGGTTGGGGAGGAGATCTTGCCCCAAGTGGAGGAGTTCAAGTACCTCGGAGTCTTGTTCACGAGGGGGGGAAGAGTGGATCGTGAGATCGACAGGCGGATCGGTGCGGCGTCTTCAGTAATGCGGACGCTGTATCGATCCGTTGTGGTGAAGAAGGAGCTGAGCCGGAAGGCAAAGCTCTCGATTTACCGGTCGATCTACGTTCCCATCCTCACCTATGGTCATGAGCTTTGGGTCATGACCGAAAGGACAAGATCACGGGTACAAGCGGCCGAAATGAGTTTCCTCCGCTGAGTGGCGGGGCTCTCCCTTAGAGATAGGGTGAGAAGCTCTGTCATTCGGGGGGAGCTCAAAGTAAAGCCGCTGCTCCTCCACATCGAGAGGAGCCAGATGAGGTGGTTCGGGCATCTGGTCAGGATGCCACCCGAACGCCTCCCTAGGAAGGTGTTTCGGGCACGTCCGACCGGTAGGAGGCCACGGGGAAGACCCAGGACACGCTGGGAAGACTATCTCTCCCGGCTGGCCTGGGAACGCCTCGGGATCCCCCGGGAGGAGCTGGATGAAGTGGCTGGGGAGAGGGAAGTCTGGGCTTCCCTGCTTAGGCTGCTGCCCCCGCGACCCGACCTCGGATAAGCGAAAGAAGATGGATGGATGGATGGATATTCTCTTAATTTTGACAGTAACACATAAGATATGTTTTAGTTGCTGAAGCGGGTTTATTGAATGTTAAATGGGCCAAAAAATAGACAGTTTTGTACACTGTTGAGGGGATTTAAGTGTGCAAGTGGGTTTTCGGTATAGTATCTCCAGCCCTGTCCATGTGGTGATATAAATTACGGTATTTTGGCAGGTGAAGTCGGACTAAATAGGACATCACTGAAGGCCTAGGTAAGAAACGCACGGCCTGCCACTGCAAAAATCCAAATATATGTTTAACAGTTGGCTTCAAAGGGATTTCTAGAATGGTTCATCCTGCCCTGTAATTACATGTTGATAAAAAACACATCTTAAAATATATATTCCACACTATTTAAATTTGTTTGTAGAAGTAGACAAGAGCATGTTAAAAGGACCACACTGATTAGAAACTACTCTGATGGAGGTTTTATTGTTATGGACATTGAAACTCTTAATGTGTTAACAATCAAATGGATGAAAGCATATCTGATGTGTGATTAAAAAAAAATCCTTGGTTTGTATTTCCCAACCTCATATTAAGAAAATGTGGGAGCCTAAGGTTTTTACCGAGTTGTGATTTTAAATGTTCTATGTTACCCATGTACAAACCCCGTTTCCATATGAGTTGGGAAATTGTGTTAGATGTAATTATAAACGGAATACAATGATTCGCAAATCATTTTCAACCCGTATTAAGTTGAATATGCTACAAAGACAACATATTTGATGTTCAAACTGATTAAAAAAAATGTATTTGCAAATAATCATTAACTTTAGAATTTGATGCCAGCAACACGTGACAAAGAAGTTGGGAAAGGTGGCAATAAATACTGATAAAGTTGAGCAATGCTCATCAAACACTTATTTGGAACATCCCACAGGTGAACAGGCTAATTGGGAACAGGTGGGTGTCATGATTGGGTAGAAAAGTAGATTAAATGAAATGCTCAGTCATTCACAAACAAGGATGAGGCGAGGGTCACCACTTTGTCAACAAATGCGTGAGCAAATTGTTGAACAGTTTAAGAATATCCTTTCTCAACCAGCTATTGCCAGGAATTTAGGGATTTCACCATCTACGGTCCGTAATATCATCAAAGGGTTCAGAGAATCTGGAGAAATCACTGCACGTAAGCAGCTAAGCCTGTGACCTTCGATCCCTCAGGCTGTACTTCATCAACAAGCAACATCAGTGTGTAAAGGATATCACCACATGGGCTCAGGAACACTTCAGAAACCCACTGTCAGTAACTACAGTTGGTTGCTACATCTGTAAGTGCAAGTTAAAATTCTCCTATGCAAGGCGAAAACCATTTACACCCAGAAACGCCATCGGCTTCGCTGGGCCTGAGCTCATCTAAGATCGACTGATACAAAGTGTAAAAGTGTTCTGTGGTCTGACGAGTCCACATTTCAAATTGTTTTTGGAAACTGTGGACGTCGTGTCCTCCGGACCAAAGAGGAAAAGAACCATCCAGATTGTTATAGGCACAAAGTTGAAAAGCCAGCATCTGTGATGGTATGGGGGTGTATTAGTGCCCAAGACATGAGTAACTTACACATCTGTGAAGGCGCCATTAATGCTGAAAGGTACATACAGGTTTTGGAGCAACATATGTTGCCATCCAAGCAACGTTACCATGGACACCCCTGCTTATTTCAGCAAGACAATGCCAAGCCACGTGTTACATCAACGTGGCTTTATAGTAAAAGAGTGCGGGTACTAGACTGGCCTGCCTGTAGTCCAGACCTGTCTCCCATCGAAAATGTGTGGCGCATTATGAAGCCTAAAATACCACAACGGAGACCCCCGGACTGTTGAACAACTTAAGCTGTACATCAAGCAAGAATGGGAAAGAATTCCACCTGAGAAGCTTGAAAAATGTGTCTCCTCAGTTCCCAAACGTTTACTGAGTGTTGTTAAAAGGAAAGGCCATGTAACACAGTGGTGAACATGCCCTTTCCCATCTAATTTTGCACGTGTTGCAGCCATGAAATTGTAAGTTAATTATTATTTGCAAAAGTTTATGATTTTGAACATGAAATATCTTGTCTTTGTAGTGCATTCAATTGAATATGGGTTGAAAAGGATTTGCAAATCATTGTATTCCGTTTATATTTACATCTAACACAATTTCCCAACTCATATGGAAACGGGGTTTGTAGTTGTCTCATTTCCATAAACAAGCATTGTATTCATGGAGTTTGGCTTTCAAACATAACTTCCTTCCACACAAGTGTAATGTTTGGAACAATCAATATATTTTACATAGTAACACGACCCTGTTCCACATACAATGTGTTGAAAACAATATCATTTTTTTATTTGTTTTCCCTGTCTAGAAAGGGAACTTTATTTGACCATTGAATATATAAAGGGAACACTATCCAAATCCATTGCTATTCTTTATAAAGTAAGACATGCTGAATAAGAAACGTCTGCATATGTTATGTTATTCTTTTATTTTTCCATATTTAACATATTGTGTTGAAGTTTGGGGAAATGTTTATAAAACGAACATAGACCCAATAATTAAACTTCAAAAAAGGGTAATTAGAATAATACACAAAGCGTGCTACTATGAATCTATCAATCCATTATTCATAAGTTCTAATGTGTTAACATTTTCTGATATTGTGTTTGTAAAAACAATGGAAATTATGTTTCGAGTAAAGAACAACAGCCTTGCAGCTTGTATTCTTAGGTTATTTACATTAAGAGGCGAAAACTATAATTTACGGAGGATATTGAGTTAAATGGCAGAACGAGCTCAGTGACGAGTTAAAGACCTGTAGTTTTTTGCTAAGGTTTAAGAAAGCCTTGAAAGGTGAAATAATAGAAAATTGATGTTCCAGGCAATCTAATTTTCAGTGAGTGTTTCGGATAGGCAAATACAGGACTGTCTCGGAAAATTAGAATATTGTGATTAAGTTCTTTATTTTCTGTAATGCAATTAAAAAAAAAAATTCATACATTCTGGATTCATTACACATCAACTTAAATATTGCAAGACTTTTATTATTTTAATATTGCTGATTATGGCATACAGCTTAAGAAAACTCAAAAATCGTATCTCAAAAAATTAGAATATTTCCTCAGACCAAGTAAAAAAAAAAGATTTATAACAGCAAAACAAAATCAAACATTTGAAAATGTCAATTAATGCACTCAGTACTTGGTTGGGAATCCTTTTGCACGGATTACTGCATCAATGTGGCGTGGCATGGAGGCAATCAGCCTGTGGCATTGCTGAGGTGTTATGGATGCCCAGGATGCTTCAATAGCGGCCTTTAGCTCATTTGCATTATTGGGTCTGGTGTCTTTCAGCTTCTTCTTCACAATACCCCACAAATTCTCTATGGGGTTCAGGTCAGGGGAGTTGGCAGGCCAATCGAGGACAGTAATGCCATGGTCAGTACACCAGTTACTGGTGGTTTTGGCACTGTGGGCAGGTGCCAGATCATGCTGGAAAATAAAATCATCATCTCCATATAGCTTTTCAACAAATGAAAGCATTTAGTGCTCTAAAATCTCTAGAAGCGTCTGACTTGGGTTATGGAAAAGAAGCACTGGACAGTTGCAGAGTGGTCCAGAGTCCTGTTTTCAGACGAAAGCAAGTTTTGTATTTCATTTGGAAGTCAAGGCGCTAGAATCTGGAGGAAGGCTGGAGAGGTTCCCACAGTCAGCAATGGTTTGGGGAGCCATGTCAGCTGCTGGTCCACTGTGTTTCATCAAGTCCAGAGTCAATGTAGCTGTGTACCAAGAGATTTTAGAGCACTACATGCTTCCATCTGTTGAAAAGCTCTATGGAGATGATGATTTCATTTTACAGCATGATCTGGCACCTGCCCACAGTGCCAAAACCACCAGTAACTGGTGTACTGACCATGGCATACTTTTTACTATGAAAGATTGATCAATGGCATTGAGACCAAGCTCAGTCAGCTTTTTAAAATATTCTCTTTAGTTGAACAGACAGAGGAAATAAACACCAAAACACTAAAAAAGGAAAATGTGCACAAGAAGCTACAGCAAAGCTCAGCAATAGATGAGCAAAAGGAGAAAGACGCCAGTACGGGGTCAGCAACCCGCGGCTCTCGTGCCGGCTCTTTCGCACCGCCCTAGTGGCTCCCTGGAGCTTTTTCAAAAATGGAAATAGATAGGGGGAAAATATATTTGTTGTTTTAATAATGTTTAAGTAGGAGGACAAAAACGACACAAACCTTCCTAATTGTTAGAAAGCCCACTGTTTAATATCTTTGTGTGTATGCTTCACTGATGACAGTATTTGGCCAGTGCTGTTTTGTCCTACTAATTTTGGCGGTCCTTGAACTCACCGTAGTTTGTTTACATGTACAACTTTCTCCGATGCTGCCACAGACAGACGTGTTTCATGCCACTCCTTTTTTGTCTCATTTTGTCCACCAAACGTTTTATGCTGTGCGTGAATGCACACAGGCGAGCTTTGTTGATGTGATTGACTTGCGTGGAGTGCTAATAATCCATGCTAACATGCTAATTAGGCTAGCTGTGTGTACATATTGCATCAAAATGCCTCGTTTGTAGGTATATTTGAGTTCATTTAATTTCCTTTACCTATGTCCTCTGTGTATTTAATTTATATTTGCATGTCTTATGTTTTTTTGATTGTGTGCCATGTTTTTCCAGGCCACAGCAAACGTTACCCAGCTTGCAAAGATTGTAATAAATCCATTAGAAGAAGACAGCCTGCCGTTTCCTTTAACTTGGGCACACACATCTATACCATTAGCAGTTTTAAGACAGTTATTTCCAGAAGTTTCCTCACCCTTGGAGACACTAACTTAATGTGTTGCCTTCATTACAACACTTAAATAAGGCTTTTAACTTTTTGCGGCTCCAGACAGATTTGTTTTTTGTATTTTTAGTCCAATATGGCTCTTTCAACATGTTGGGTTGCCGACCCCTGAGCTAGTAATACCAATGTGAATGTTGCATCTTGCGAAAAAGACTGCCAGGCAGACTGTGGCGTGGGGCAGGAATAAGTAGCTCTCTGATTAGTGACCAGGAGCAGGTGAGTGTCCCGACCACTAATGAGAGGCAGGTGACAAAAATCAACACCCATGGCAACTAAGAACACAAACAAGGGTGCTGAAACAGAATTAACCAAATACTAAGGAAATATCAAACTAAACAAAACATGACCAGGGCAACCGATCATGACAAATAAACACATAAGGACCACTCTGACATTAGATAGAATTTGTCCACCAAAAGCGGTTACAATCTGGAGAAACTCATTCCCTCGTATTCATTTTGAAAAAAAATGGACTGAGCCTAACATTTTTAATCCCTCATAAAGTTTAAGAAATACACATCAAAATCATTAACTCGTTCTAACCCTTGTAACCCAATTATATCCAAATTCATCCAGGATGTTCCTCCAGAATACACATTTTGTCATCTTGAAAAAGAGTCAATCAACCATTTATTTTTTGAATGTCCCATCTTCCTATTGTTCTGGACTGAACTTTATGTTGTACTTTTTAGGACTTACAATACACTTTTTGAGTTTAAAGAAGAAATGGTTCTGTTTCTACAATGTAAATGTCAAAAAGACTTGGAGAATGCTGTTGAACGGTTATGTCGACTAGGAAGTGAAGTGAAGTGAAGTGAATTACATTTATATAGCGCTTTTTCTCAAGTGACTCAAAGCGCTTTACATTGTGAAACTCAATATCTAAGTTACTTTTAAACCAGTGTGGGTGGCACTGGGAGCAGGTGGGCAAAGTGTCTTGCCCAAGGACACAACGGCAGCGACTAGGATGGCGGAAGCGGGAATCGAACCTGCAACCCTCAAGTAGCTGGCACGGCCGCTCTACCAACCGAGCTATACCGCCCCTAGGAAAACTAGGCTAGGAAAATTCCATATTCACAAATCCAGACTATTGTTATGAAAACCAAGTATTTTTTTACATTTTATTCTGAAATAAAAAATTTATAACTCACTACTACTGACCAAGAACAAGTAGGTCATAACAACTTCCCAAATTCTAAAATAGATCATAAAAACAATTACTGTATTTTTTGGACGATAAGGTGCTGTTACGATGGGCTTGCATAGTTTTGCAGTGATCGTTTCCCCAAGATGCGGATGGACCTCCGGAAGGTGTGCAGGTGAGAAAAATTATTTATTTTCATAATCCAGCCAAAATACCAAATGGTGCCGATGGCACGGGAAGCAATGCTAAAGCTTTGCAAAAGACTACCCAAAAACAGGAACCAGAAGCAGGTAGAACCAACGTATAGAACCAATTGTTGCATGTTGCGAATAAAACAGCCAGACAGAGTGTGGCAAGAGGCAGGAATAAATAGCTCTCTGATTAGTGACCGGGAGCAGGTGAGCGTCCCGACCACTAATAAGAGGCAGGTGACAATAATCAGCACCCATGGCAACAAGGAAACAAACCAGGCTGCTGAAATCGAACTAAATCAAGAATTTAGGAAATACTAAACAAAGCAAAACATGATCCGGGGAACGGATCATCACAAGTGCACTTCAAATCCTTTCATTTTCTAAAAAATCAACATAACGCCTTATAACCTGTTGCGCCTTATATGTGTATTAATTCCGTATTTAATTTATAAGCTGTAAGTTAAGAAATGTGTGTTATGATCCTGTTATTTGCTTTTTGTTTTATTCTTCAAGCGTTATCCATCGCACATGTTTCTTGTTTTTTTGTACGTTTTTTCTTTCTTTAAGTCAGTTTTGTTTTAACCATTTGAGAATTTGTAAATTCTAATGGAAATAATTTGTATTATAATTGTTTTGTAAATGTATAGAAGATATGTTTACGATTGTGAAATTATCTGGATAATATTATATATTAAAAAAAAAACAGCCTGCGAGGACCACAAAACGGTGTGGTCACAAAAGTACCTGATCAAACATGAACTGAAAATGGCTTGGTAAATGTCAAGATGTAACAATTGCATCCTTTTTTATACTGTTAATTTTACCAAAAAAAAAAAAAGTCACCCTTCATATAACATTTCTTGATGGGTGTAATGATTAGAGATGGCAAATATATGAGTAAAAAAAAAATCGGACAAAAAAATAGAATGTACTTAAATGAAAGTTGGGACAAACTAAAATAAACATTTGATTCGTACAACAACAACAAAACAACACTATATATATATATATATATATATATATATATATATATATATATATATATATATATATATATATATATATATATATATATATATATATATATATATATATGTATATATATATATATAAATTTACATAGTGTTGTTTTTTTGTTACTGGGTTGGATATATATATATATATATATATATATATATATATATATATATATATATATATATACACACACACATTTGAGAGGCTTTTTGGCAGAGTGTTACGGTTGTTTAAACAGGACTGTTTTTTTTTTTACGAAATTTGTACGCTGACAAAATGGACAAAAATAAAATGTCCACTGCATTCCCAAAAGTTGGTCTTTGCAATACATTTGGTTTAAGTCAAACAATTGCTGCAGTAGCAATATTATTTTATACCTTTTCTCCCATCTGTTCATCTGTCCACTTTCTACCACTAATCCAGTTCAGGGATGATGGGAACTGTCCAATATTACAGCAAATATCGGCAGTCAGTCACAATGCATACAGACAGACCACTGTAACAGAGGCCATGTGTACGTTAGTAAACCTCATACCTTTTTGGGGAATTTTGCCTATTGTTCACAATCATTACGAGAGACAAGAACACATACATTTATTTTTTATTTTTTTTAGGATTTTAAAGATTTTAAAAATGCGGTTAATGGGAGTCAACGTTGTAGCCTTCAAAGCCCTCTAAAATAACTTAAAAACTCTCCATCAACATTTTATATACACACTGCAAGTATATATATAATGTAGTAACAGACACCTTCATAACAATATGTAACATGTTCAATATATACCATATTTTGGTCATTTTAAGCATTGCTGGAACCAATTTCCTCAGTGCATTTATTTCAGTTTCCATAGCAACACACTTCACGATGAAACAAGGTCTCGTCTCTCTTTTGCCTAACAAAGATATTCTCTATATTGAAAACTGGAGGCCTATTACTTTGCTGAACGAAGTGATTACAAAATGTTAACTTCCTTAAATGCTGGAAGAGTAAAACCTTTTTTGGAAGACATAATTTCCGTTACACAGGTTTCATGAAAAGTCGTCACATATCTGACAATGTCCATTTAATGCTCATATGGTCGATGACTCACATCTCATTGATGAAGGATTTTTGATTTTGATAAAGTGTTTTGACTATGCAGAACATGAGTTCAAATATAGAGTCTTAGATTTATTTCTGTTTCCATAGCAACACACTTCTGACTTTCTGCAACAAATGTGTGTTCCTACTACCGGAAACAAATGTGAGTGTGTTCTATTCATGGTAGACTTGGTAACAGACAATGGAAATGACTATTTTTGGACAAATGAGGATTCACAACCTTATCTTTTTGAAGCTGAATATACAGAGGATGAACCGCTGCTTATACAAACAAGCACGAAATGGGGGTGGAATGTTGGAGCAGACGAATGCGGAGAGAGTGAGGTCGGCGTGCCCTTGACATTGTAAATCAAATGTGGAACTTGGAGCCATGCTATTTTGACCTAATTGGAGTCCTTACCCAAAATAAACCGGAAAAAACGTCCCCAGTCAGCTGGACTAAAAAGACAACCACCCGTCGAGTGAGTCACTATAATATTAAACATGATACACACAGCATGTCATGTTTGTTATTACAACTACAGTACATACGCTGTCTGGCTAGCTGTGTACAAACAAAACATGAAATGTGGGCTAATACTTTACAGATACTTAATACTTTCATGTTTTTCAGTCAGTACAGATTGGTGTCACATCGCATTGTGTTGTGTATTACAAACTCAAAAGCGATTCAGGTGCTGACGTAGAAGCTAGCTTATCTCTTGCCGTAGTTAGCTTACGGCTAATGCTACTACGCTGAAAAAAAGAGTTCCTCAGTGTTCACTCTTACAATAATAATGTTGGTTATTATACAGGTTACAGATTGTAAATAAAGTATTGTTGGCGGCTTTTGGATGTATTTTAAAAGTGACTTCGGGGTAGAATTGATTGCTATCATTAGCTGCATTGCTAGCTACCTAGAACGAGATTATTTTTTACAAACAATAATGCAAAAAAACCAAAAAACTTTTGTCTTATTGTCTCTCATTAAGACAATGAGAGACTCACATTGCAACTTTCAATATGATTTGCATATTTTTATTTTTCCATCCATCCATTTCCTACCGCATATCCCTTTCTGGGTTGCGAGGGGTGCTGGAGCCTATATCAGCTGCATTCGAGCGGAAGGCAGGGTACACCCTGGACAAGTCGCCACCTCATCACAGGGCCATTATTGTATTTATTTTTTGATGTACTCCCTATATGTCTCTATATCCATCCATCCATCCATCCATTTTCTACCGCGTATTCCCTTTTGGGGTGGCGGGGGGCGCTGGAGCCTATCTCAGCTGCATTCGGGCGGAAGGCGGGTTGCACCCTGGACAAGTCGCCACCTCATCACAGGGCCAACACAGTCCCTTTTTTTTTTTTTAAATTATTATTTACTATCTGTTTATATTATTGTATTTTATTTCTGATTATTATTATTATTATTCATTTATTATTATTATTATTATATTTATTTTTATTGTATTTATTTGTTTCGCTTTCTTTAATTGATTTATCTGTAAATATTATTATAATTTAGTTTTCTTGTTTCTTTCGAAGGGGGTGGCATCGTTGGGATGTAAACAAAAAAATATTTTGACAATTAGGGCAGATATATCATGTATGTACATATGCAGAGGTGGGTAGTAACGCGCCACATTTACTCCGTTACATCTACTTGAGTAACTTTTGGCATAAATTGTACTTCTAAGAGTAGTTTTAATGCAACATACTTTTACTTTTACTTGAGTATATTTATAGAGAAGAAACGCTACTTTTACTCCGCTACTTTTATCTACATTCAGCTCGCTACTCGCTACTAATTTTTATCGATCTGTTAATGCACGCTTTGTTTGTTTTGGTCTGTCAGACAGACCTTCATAGTGCCTGCGTTTCAACAAAAACTGTCACTGGTGACGTTCACTCCGTTCCACCAATCAGATGCAGTCATTGGTGACGTTGGACCAATCAAACAGAGCCAGGGGTCACATGACCTGACTTAAACAAGTTGAAAAACTTATTGGGGTGTTACCATTTAGTGGTCAATTGTACGGAATATGTACTGTACTGTGCAATCTACTAATACAAGTTCCAATCAATCAATCAAAAGTGTGAAGGAAAAAAGACAATTTTTTATTTCAACCGTACACCCCGTCAAAAGCCTAAAGACTGACTGCACAGTTCCTGTCTTCACAATAAAAGTGCCGCTCCATCGCGCCTGCGCTTTCAAAATAAGAGTCTCCGAAAGCCTGCGCAAACAAGCTAGCAAGCTACGGAGTTTGCCGCCAATGTATTTCTTGTAAAGTGTATAAAAACGAATATGGAAGCTGGACATATAAGATGCCAAAAACCAACCACTTTCATGTGGTATTAGACAGAAAGGAGGAACTTTTTTTCTCCTCCATTTGAAAACCTGGACGTTTGTCATCACTACTGTCTGATTCCAATCAATGCAAGTCATCAGGTAATACACCAACTTATATTGTTGTCTTCATGAAAGAAAGGAATCTATATGTGTTAAACATGCATGTATATTCATTAAAACACTATTAACATGTAAACAAAAACGGCAAAAAAAAATATATAAATTATATACTGTATATATCTATGTATATATATATATATATATATATATATATATATATATATATATATATATATATATATATATATATATATATATGTGTGTGTGTGTATATATATATATATATATAAATGTATATATGTGTGTGTGTGTATATATATATATATATGATATGTGTGTGTATGTTACTCATCAGTTACTCAGTACTTGAGTAGTTTTTTTACAACATACTTTTTACTTTTACTCAAGTAAACTTTTGGGTGACTACTCCTTACTTTTACTTGAGTAATAAATCTCTAAAGTAACAGTACTCTTACTTGAGTACAATTTCTGGCTACTCTACCCACCTCTGTACATATGATGTAATGGATTGGAATGTCTGATGCTGGATGTCAATAAAAATTAAATGAAAAAAAAATATATATATATTTGCATATTTAAAAGGGGGCGTGGTCTGGGGGTGCCACGTCAAGCCAACTCCTGACATCAAATCCACGTTGATTGCGGTGTAACAAAGAAATGTGCTTGAATTAGTGCGTATGCACACTTTAATACATCTGAATTTTCACTTGCGTACTTAGTTTTCTGGATTTGAACATACGTCTAGTTGTAGGAGGAAATACTTTAAAAAATAAAATGCAATTTAAATGTTTCCGGTAATATAAATACAACACAAAAATCAAATCTCTCAATTGTTTGTGTCAAAGTAGCTCCAATAGTTATGCGAGTTTTCGAGCTTATGTGTGGGCGTGCACAGTATTTGCATCATGTCTGTAGCCGTCACTGCAGGAAAAGGTTAATGTGTCTCATTACGAATATCTTTCAGGAATCTTGCATATATTAAAGGCAACTCATGAAAGTTCTCCTCTAACCTTGCAAAGTTTGAGTTTCGGTCACAGCAGAGCTAAATGCATAAATATGAGCTGGACCGTACTTCTGACAACTCTGCCTGTTCTTTTCTTAAGTATTTTTACATATGCCTTTTATTTTCAACAGGAGCATCACCCGCCACTTGACCCTCCTGCAGACATCAACCACCTGCTGCTTCTGACTTGGGTGACTGCTCAGGACCTTTTTCTTTGTGCAACCTGGCAGAATAAATATAACGTTTTTTTTGCTCGTTCTTGTAAAAGTGAGCGAGTCAATCATTTAGTTTAAAATAAACAAAAGGAACTGTGAAATTCTATGGTTACGGGTAGAGATGTCGATAAATGCGTTAAAATATAATATCGGAAATTATAGGTATGGTTTTTTTTATTATCGGTATTGTTTTTTTAAATTTATTTATTTTAATTTTTTTCTATTAAATCAACATAAAAAACACAAGATACACTTACAATTAGTGCACCAACCCAAAAAACCTTCCTCCCCCATTTACACTCATTCACACTCATTCACACAAAAGGGTTGTTTCTTTCTGTTATTAATATTCTGGTTCCTACATTATATATCAATATATATCAATACAGTCTGCAAGGGATACAGTCCGTAAGCACACATGATTGTGCGTGCTGCTGGTCCACTAATAGTACTAACCTTTAACAGTTAATTTTACTAAATTTCATTCATTACTAGTTTCAATATAATTTTTTTTATATTGTTTTACTTTCTTTTTTTATTCAAGAAAATGTTTTTAATTTATTTATCTAATTTGATTTTATTAATTTTTTTTTTAAAGGACCTTATCTTCACCATACCTGGTTGTCCAAATTAGGCATAATAATGTGTTAATTCCACGACTGTATATATCGGTTGATATCGGTATCGGTAATTAAAGAGTTGGACAATATCGGAATATCGGATATCGGCAAAAAGCCATTATCGGACATCCCTAGTTAAGGGTACCTACTGTATGCAGGTATCGAATTTGGTACCCATCCCTGGGTACATTATTATCAGATATTAACTCGGACTCCTTGTTTCAACTTTTGAGGTACATTGCCAAAGAAAGCCAACCCTAGTGGAGCTTGTTGAAAACAAGGTCAAATGACCCCCACATAAAAGTTCAGAACTGCTCCATCATGAGATCAGAGAGTTTTCACCATCATTAAAATATGTTTACTCGCCACTAAACTTCAACGAGTGCTCCAAATCCCCATACAGTGTTTTGATATGTTTTCGTATACTTTACATCTTTGATGAAAAAAAAATAATAATAATGAGATAGACTGCAGGCAGTCCAGATGATGGACCTGCTTTATAGTCTGTGAGCCGTGTCAGGAAAATGTGGAAATGATACTTGCTATAACACAGAGTGACCCGTCTGATGTCGTGCAATTAGTCAGGGGTAATGTGCGGATTAATACTAAATGTAAATGGGTAAATAATGTAAATAATTCAATGTATATACTCTGATGATTATCTTGTGTGATGACTGTATTATGATGTTAGTATATATTTGATAGTATATATCTGTATCATGTATCAATTTAAGTGGACCCCGACTTAAACAAGTTGAAAAACTTATTCGGGTGTTACCATTTAGTGGTCAATTGTACGGAATATGTACTTCACTGTGCAATCTACTAATAAAAGTTTCAATCAATCAATCAATCAAAAAGCATTTTTCTTCTATCTTCAAGGTACTCAAAGCGCTTTGACACGATTTCCACAGTCACACATTTCACACACTGATGGCAATCAAGGCCCTAACCAACATCAGGAGCAAGGATGAAGTGTCTTGCTCAAGGACACAACGGACGTGACGGGGATGGCAGAAGCTGGGGATCGAACCAGGGACCCTCAAGTTGCTGGCATGGCAGCTCTACCAACCGAGACATGCCGTCCTTGTTGTTGTATTCTGGCGTTTGCAATTGTTGTGGCTTTTGTAGTCGTTTTGTGGCTGAAAGATGTTGTGTTGTGTCCTTTATGTCATTGTGTTGTGGTTTTTGCACTTTTTGTGGCTTCATGTTGTTGTGTTGTGGGATTTGCATTTGTTGTGTTTTTTTGCTATCGTGTTGTGGCTAAAAGTTGCCTTGTGGCTTTATATCATCCCGAAATTCAGCGCCTCTCCCGAAAACCTCCCGGGACAAATTTTCTCCCGAAAATTTCCCGAAATTCAGGCGGAGCTGGAGGCCGCACCCCCTCCAGCTCCATGCGGATCTCAGTGAGGGCAGCCTTTTTTCACGTCCGCTTTCCCACAATATAAACAGCGTGCATGCCCAATCACGTTATAACTGTAGAATGATCGAGGGCGAGTTCTTGGTTTCTTATGTGAAAAGAAAAACCAGGACCGCATATGTAACCTCTCCAAGGTTTCTCATAATCATTCACATCGACGTCCCCCTGGGGTGAGTTTTTCCTTGCCCTTATGTGGGCTCTGTACCGAGGATGTCTTTGTGGCTTGTGCAGCCCTTTGAGACACTTGTGATTTAGGGCTATATAAGTAAACATTGATTGATGATTGATGATGTGGGTTTATTGTTAGGCAGTTTCATTAACGTCCTCCCAGCACGGTAACAACACACAACAACAGCAGTCACGTTTTCGTCTACCGTAAAGCAGTTTGTCTGCCGTAAACGGCAATGTTGTGACACTCTTAAACAGGACAATACTGCCATCTACTGTACATGCATATGTGACAATAACATCTAGGGCTTTTAGAGAGTGCAGTGCACAACTGCGCACACAACAAGGAGACGAAGCAGAAGAACGAGGAAGATACAGCCGTGGCGACGCCGACGACGAGTAAGATGAAGAAATACGCTTGTAAGTTCCAAGCCGCAGCTGCGATTGGACCTGGATAGCCTCCGGGAAGAAGTAGTGGACTACCAAGTGCTTGGCAGTGAAGATCTTCCTCAGGAAGAAAAGATTGACCGGTTTTGGGCCATGCTAGGGAGAGATGGAAGATTCCAGACTCTAGTGCATTTGATGAAAAAACTTTTGTGCGTGCCACACAGCAATGCATCATCAGAGAGGGTGTTCAGCATGGTTAGAAAAATAGTGACAGAGAATAGAACAAGGATGGACAATTCAACCCTTAACTCAACAATGAGTAGATGAGTGTTATGTGTGTGTACATGTGTAAATAAATGAACACTGAAATTCAAGTATTTATTTTATTTATATATAAATATATAAATATATATATATATATATATATATATATATATATATATATATAAATATATATAAATGTGTATATATATATATATATATATATATATATATATATAAAAATGTGTATATATATATATATATATATATATATATATATATATATATATATATATATATATATATATATATATATATATATAGCTAGAATTCACTGAAAGTCAAGTATTTCTTATATATATATGTATATATATATATATATATATATATATATATGAAATACTTGACTTGGTGAATTCTAGCTGTAAATATACTCCTCCCCTCTTAACCACGCCCCCAACCACGCCCCCCCTACTCCCCTCACGAAATCGGAGGTCTCAAGGTTGGCAAGTATGCTTTATATTGTTGTTTATAGGTGTAATAGAAGTTATTGTGTTGTGGCTGAAAGTTGTGCTGTGGCTTAAAGATGTTGTGTTGTGCCGCTTGCAATTGTTGAGGCTCAAAAATGTTGTGTCTTTATGTCGTGGCGTTTGTATTTGATGTGGCTTTTGCGATTGTGTTGTGGCGAAAAGTTGCGTTGGCTTTATATTGTTGGGTTTTGGTGTTTGCAAACGGGTTGTGGCTAGAAGTTGTTGTATTGTGGCATTTTCAATTGTTGTGGCTTTTGTAATTGTGATGTGACTGAAAGTTGTTTTGTTTTGTGTCTTCATGCTGTTGTGTTGTGGCGTTTGCTTTTGGTGTGGCTTTTGTAGTCGTTTTGTGGCTGAAAGATGTTGTGCTGTGTCTTTATGTCATTGTGTTGTGGTGTTTTCACTTTTTGTGGTTTAACGTTGTTGAGTTGTGGGATTTGCATTTGTTGTGTTTTTTGCAATTGTGTTGTGGCTAAAAGTTGCCTTGTGGCTTTATATTGTTGTGTATAGGTTTTATAGAAGTTATTGTGTTGTGGCTGAAAGTTATTGTGTTGTGGCGTTTGCAATTGTTGTGGCTTTTGTAATTGTGATGTGGCTGAAAGTTGTTGTGTTATGTCGTTATGTTGTTTTGTTGTGGCATTTACATTTTGTCGTGGCTTTTGTAGTCGTTTTGTGGCTGAAATATGTTGTGCTGTGTCTATGTTGTTGTGTTGTGGTGTTTGCAATTGTTGGGGCTGAAAAAAGGTTGTGTTGTGTCTGTATGTTGTTGTGTTGTGGTGTTTGCATTTTTTGTGGCTGTATGTTGTTGTGTTGTGGAATTTGCAATTGTGTTGTGGCTAAAAGTTGAATTGTGGCTTTATGTTGTTGTGTTGAGGTGTTCGCAAACAAGTTGTGGATGAAAGTTGTGTTGTGGCTTTAATTTGTTGTGTTGTGAAATTTGCAATTGTTGTGGCTTTTGTCATCGTGATGTGGCTGAAAAATGTTGTCTTGTGTCTCCATGCTGTTGTGTCGTGGCGTTTGCTTTTGATGTGTCTTTTGCAGTCACTTTGTGGCTGAAATATGTTGCGTTGTGGCTTTATGTTGTTGTGTTGAGGCGTTTGCAATTGTTGAGGCTGAAAAAATGTTCTGTCTTTATGTTGTTGTGTTGTGGCGTTTGCATTTAATGTGGATTTTGCAATTGTGTTGTGGCCAAAAGTTGTGTTGTGGCTTTATATTGTTGTGTTGAGGCATTTGTAATCACTTTGTGGCTGAGAGTTGTTGTGATGTAGCTGAAAGCTGTTGTGTTGTGCCTTAAAGATGTTGTATTGTGCCGTTTGCAATTGTTGAGGCTGAAAAAATGTTCTGTCTTTATGTTGTGTTGTGGCGTTTGCATTTAATGTGGATTTTGCAATTATTTTGTGGCCAAAAGTTGCGTTGTGGCTTTATATTGTTGTGTTGAGGCGTTTGTCTTCGCTTTGTGGCTGAAAGTTGTTGTGTTGTAGCTGAAATGTGTTGTGTTGTGCCTTAAAGATGTTGTGTTGTGCCGTTTGCAATTGTTGAGGCTGAAAAAATGTTGCGTTTGCAAACACGTTGTGGCTAGAAGTTGTTGTGTTGTGGCTGAATGTTGTATTGTGGCTTTTGCAATTGTGTTTTGTCATCGTGATGTGGCTGCAAGTTGTTGTGTTGTGTCTTTATGTTGTTGTGTTGTGGCGTTTGCATTTAATGTGGAATTTGAAATTGTTTTGTGGCCAAAAGTTGCGTTGTGGCTTTATGTTGTTGTGTTGAGGCGTTTGTAATCGCTTTGTGGCTGAAAGTATTTGTGTTGTAGCTGAAATCTGTTGTGTTGTGCCTTAAAGATGTTGCGTTGTGCCATTTGCAATTGTTGAGGCTGAAAAAATGTTGTGTTGTGTCTTTATGTTGTTGTATTGTGGCGTTTGCATTAGATGTGGCTTTTGCAATTGTGTTGTGGCCGAAAGTCTTGTTGTGGCTTTTTATGGTCGTGTTGAGGCGTTTGCAATTGTTTGTGGCCAAAAGTTGCGTTGTGGCTTTATATTGTTGTGTTGAGGCGTTTGTAATCGCTTTGTGGCTGAAAGTTGTTGTGTTGTAGCTGAAAGCTGTTGTGTTGTGCCTTAAAGGTGTTGTGTTGTGCTTTTTGCAATTGTTGAGGCTGAAAAAATGTTGTGTTGTGTCTTTGTTGTTGTTTTGAGGCGTTTGCGTTTAATGTGGATTTTGCAATTATTTTGTGGCCAAAAGTTGCGTTGTGGCTTTATATTGTTATGTTGAGGCATTTGTCTTCGCTTTGTGGCTGAAAGTTGTTGTGTTGTAGCTGAAATTTGTTGTGTTGTGCCGTTTGCAATTGTTGAGGCTGAAAAAATGTTGTGTTGTGTTTTTTTTTGTTGTGTCGAGGCGTTTGTAATCGCTTTGTGGCTGAAAGTTGTTGTGTTGTAGCTGAAAGCTGTTGTGTTGTGCCTTAAAGATGTTGTGTTGTGCCGTTTGCAATTGTTGAGGCTGAAAAAATGTTGTGTTGTGTCTTTATGTTGATGTATTATGGCGTTTGCATTTGATGTGGCTTTTGCAATTGTGTTGTGGCCGAAAGTTGCGTTGTAGCTTTATATTGTTGTGTTGAGGTGTTTGCAAACATGTTGTGGCTAGAAGTTGTTGTGTTGTGGCTGAATGTTGTTGTATTGTGGCGTTTGCAATTGTGGCTTTTGTCATTGTGATGTGGCTGAAAGTTGTTGTGTTGTGTCTTTATGTTGTTGCATTGTGGTGTTTGCATTTAATGTGGAATTTGCAATTGTTTTGTGGCCAAAAGTTGCATTGTGGCTTTATGTTGTTGTGTTGAGGCGTTTGTAATCGCTTTGTGGCTGAAAGTATTTGTGTTGTAGCTGAAATCTGTTGTGTTGTGCCTTAAAGGTGTTGTGTTGTGCTTTTTGCAATTGTTGAGGCTGAAAAAATGTTGTGTTGTGTCTTTGTTGTTGTGTTGTGGCGTTTGCATCTGATGTGGCTTTTGCACTTGTGTTGTGGCCGAAAGTTGCGTTGTGGCTTTATATTGTTGTGTTGAGGTGTTTGCAAACGGGTTGTGGCTAGAAGTTGTTGTGTTGTGGCTGAATGTTGTTGTATTGTGGCGTTTGCAATTGTGGCTTTTGTCATCGTGATATGACTGAAAGTTATTGTGTTGTGTCTTCATGTGTCTTGGCGTTTGCTTTCGGTGTGTCTTTTGTTGTCGTTTTGTTGCTGAAAGATGTTGTCCTTATGTCATTGTGTTGTGGTGTTTGCACTTTTTGTGGCTTTATATTGTTGTGTTGAGGCGTTTGCAACCACTTTGTAGCTGAAAGCTGTTGTGTTGTGCCTTAAAGATGTTGTGTTGTGCCGTTTGCAATTGTTGAGGCTGAAAAAATGTTGTGTTGTGTCTTTATGTTGTTGTGTTGTGGCGTTTGCATTTGATGTGGATTTTACAATTATTTTGTGGCCTAAAAGTTGCATTGTGGCTTCATATTGTTGTGTTAAGGCGTTTGTCATTGCTTTGCGGCTGAAAGTTGTTGTGTTGTAGCTGAAAGCTGTTGTGTTGTGCCTTAAAGATGTTGTGTTGTGCCTTTTGCAATTGTTGAGGATGAAAAATGTTGTGTCTTTATATTGTTGCGTCTGCCTTCATGACTTTTCTCTGCCACCATAGTCATGACTTCCCACTGATTGTGTTATTTTTATCATTTAAATCAGGGGTCACCAACGCGGTGCCCGCGGGCACCAGGTCGCCCGTAAGGACCAAATGCGTCGCCCGCTGGCCTGTTCTAAAAATAGCTCAAATAGCAGCACTTACCAGTGAGCTGCCTCTATTTTTTAAATTGTATTTATTTACTAGCAAGCTGGTCTCGCTTTGCTCGACATTTTTAATTCTAAGAGAGACAAAACTCAAAATAGAATGTGAAAATCCAAGAAAATATTTTAAAGACTTGGTCTTCACTTGTTTAAAAAAATTCATTTATTTTTTTACTTTGCTTCTTATAACTTTCAGAAAGACAATTTTAGAGAAAAAAATACAACCTTAAAAATGATTTTAGGATTTTTAAACACATATACCTTTTTACCTTTTAAATTCCTTCCTCTTCTTTCCTGACAATTTAAATCAATGTTCAAGTATTTTTTTTTTTATTTATTGTAAAGAATAATAAATACATTTTAATTTAATTCTTCATTTTAGCTTCTGTTTTTTCGACAAAGAATATTTGTGAAATATTTCTTCAAACTTATTATGATTAAAATTCAAAAAAATTATTCTGGCAAATCTAGAAAATCTGTAGAATCAAATATAAATCTTATTTCAAAGTTTTAAAACTTTAACAAAAATTTAACACACTAGTTAACAGCATGCAATGCCAGGCTTCCCACTAACTGACAAAGAAACAGATAACAGATTTGGTGTCCAGTTCAAAGTGTGACATGATTTATTAAAAAATTTGAGAGTCGACTTTTGTATTTTACATGAGTTATTATTTGTACAAACATGGTGCAAAGTAATTCATGATTTGTTAAAAATGTTAGTGGCTAGCTAGTTAAAATGGGATATTGTGAATTCACAAGACTGTCTTAGAAGTGATCATTTGAAAATGTTCAATTTGAAAAATGTGCACTTAGAGAAATTATAAAAATAAATTGTTGCATATTGATATTTATCTGTTTGTATATATACATATTGTGAAAAATCATAAAGATGATCAGTGTTTCCACAAATACACATATCATTAATTATTAATAATAACATAGAGTTAAAGGTAAATTGAGCAAATTGGCTATTTCTGGCAATTTATTCAAGTGTGTATCAAACTGGTAGCCCTTTGCATTAATCAGTACCCAAGAAGTAGCTCTTGGTTTCAAAAAGGTTGGTGACCCCTGATTTAAATGTACGACAACAAATTCAAATAACATTATTTAGATAACAATCAGGAAAAACCACCATGTTGAATGTCGTTTAGTAATAATAGTTCAAAGCAAATGTAGCACATGATGTTTGATGTGAATATACCATGTCTAAAATTGCATTGCTTTATAAGAATTAATCTGGAAGTGTCATAAAGTGTAGACAACAGTGAGCGCCACATGACACGTGGTCTTTAAGACTAGTGACGTGCGGTGAGGTTGATGGATGGTGAGGCACTGACTTCATCACAGTCAGATTTACAAACATATGAACCCTAAAGAGTATCTTATTCACCATTTGATTGGCAGCAGTTAAGTTATGTTTAAAAGCTCATACCAGCATTCTTCCCTGCCTGGCACTCAGCATCAAGGCTTGGAATTGGGGGTTAAATCACCAAAAATAATTCCCGGGTGCGGCGCCGCTGCTGCCCACTGCTCCCCTCACCTCCCAGGGGGTGAGCAAGGGGATGGGTCAAATGCAGAGGACAAATTTCACCACACCTAGTGTGTGTGAGACAGTCATTGGTACTTTAACTTAACTTTAACTTTACACATACAAACTGTAGCACACAAAAAAAGCACATTTAATAAAAAAAACGTTATTATGGTCTTACCTTTACTTATAAATGAAGTCCATGCGCAGCTCCTTTTGAACAAACGCATTGATAACTTGTTTATAGAAGTCTTCCTTATCTTTCTTCAGTTTTAAAAGTCTCTCTGTCTCGATGGAGATCTTCCTTTAATTATTACCTCCTGCTTCGATTGAAAGTCCAGTTTAGAAAACTGTTTTATTTTAGATATGTAATCCTCTATGTTAATAGTCGAGGCAAGAGGAAAAAATAAACGATCGCTGCTAACTGTTGCTGCTTGTTGTCACTTCTTCTGCAGCCGAGTAGTCGCAAGAATGATCTCTGGGATCACTAGCGCCCTCTACCACCAGGAGGCGGGATTACTGCGAGCCTCACACAGTGCGTCTTCGCAGCAGTTTTATGATTGCTCAGCACAAGAAATACGTTACACACATACAGTTGTTGACAAAATACACTGTACATTATATACCTCAGCTAACGAAACTATGGAAATGTATAATATAATTCATATAGCAATACAGTCTCACTACACAGCAGGCCAGCAGTTAGCCGAGACATTGCGCAATCCATGGTGAGGCTCAACTCAATGACGTGCCTCAACTTGCTGCTGACTCACCGCAAGTCTTTTCTCAGTATTTAAACGGCAAATGTGAAAATTCAGCGACTTTGAATACAAAATAATCTAAAACTGGTGAAGTTAAATGGAAAATAACGTTATGGTATAATCACTGGATACATATAACAATTTAATTTTTTTTTTTTCTTTTTAAAATGTTTTTCTTTCCATGACTGCACATCACTGTTTAAGACCGATAAACACCCGATGGGTACCACAGGTGTTCCTTTTGAACTCCCGGTTCGTTAAAACCAAACCCGGTGTGCCGGCATCGTTATCATGAAGCTCCAATTAGCTCTAAAGACATCATTTAACACTACAAGCATATCGAAAATGATAACGAGATACCTGCCTACGCAGGAACTTTCATCCACCTGCAAACAAAAACAAAAAAAAGTGGCTGGAGCAAATTTAATGACTTTCACAACACAATAACACAATAACACGATGACATCCTCCGACATGGCGGCGCCCGCAGAGCCATTACTTTGGCTTTTTTTCCCCGTATAATCAAAGTGCCAAGTCCAAGGGCAGGGGAAACTTTGTGTTTCGGTTTGACTGCAAGGTTGTTGTGTTTTTTTGTTTTTTTTTCCTTCGTTCTCTCCCCCCCACCCCCCCCCCCCCCAGGTCAGAAGGCTCTGTTTTTGTACATACATCACAGTTACAGCTTGGCGCTTCTCATCTAAAGCCCTCACACACTGTGATTTAATGCACTGTTCTGACCTGTGCTTTGTTTCTACCGCCCGGTAGCAGCGAGTCAAATGTTCACGTGGGCAGATCAGCAGCACCCTTGCAGACCGAGCATCTCGCTTTGACACTTTTAAAACATGCGGTTCTGACATGTCAGCATCTTTTTTTTTTTTTTTTTCTTTAAATTGCTAGGTTTACTGATTTACTCCAGACACATTTATGTTCAAGGAAGACTACTTTTATTTTGGAATCACACCCACGGGAAATATTTAAATCTGAAATGGAGTCAAATTGGTTCTTGGGTTTTTTTAAGCTTTAAAACACCTCTCACAAGCATAAAGCAATCCTACCTTTAACGAGGGCTGCAGCTATCATTCCTTTTAGTAATCCAATAATCTATTGATTATTTTGTTTGATTAATCAAATAGTCTGATAAAAGTTAAAGTAAAGTTAAAGTACCACTGATAGTCACACACACACTAGGTGTGGTGAAATTACCCTCTGCATTTGACCCATCCCCTTGTTCCACCTCCTGAGAGGTGAGGGGAGCAGTGAGCAGCAGCGGTGGCCGCGCTCGGGAATCATTTTGCTCTTCGCCGGACTGGCAGGAAGAGCGGGTGCTGGTGGCTGAGCCGGTGTTGGTCGACGTGGGGCCGGGAACCGGTGGTCGACGCGATGCCGGCACAGGAGATCACCGTGGAGCCGGTACAGGAGGTTGCACAGCAGGAGACGGAGAAGATGGTGATGGTGGCGGAGCTGGGCGGAAAGCATAAAGAGGGTATCCTAGTGGGCCAGGCCCAATCTTTCCTTATCTCTAAACTAAAACTGGGGAAATGCGTAGAGTGTTCTGGGCTTCAGTACAGTGTTGATATCCTGAAGACATGATTTTATTTCACAATTCCTTGAGAGAAAAACACGCCTGGTTAGGCTTTGTGTATAGCAGTTTGCATACTTGCCAACCTTGAGACCTCAGATCTCGGGAGGTGGGGTGGGGGCGTGGTTAAGAGGGGAGGAGTATATTTACAGCTAGAATTCACCAAGTCAAGTATTTCATATATATATGTATATATATATATATATATATATATATATATATATATCTCCTCTCTGAGCTGCCACCTTAACGTGGTAGAGGAGTTTGCGTGTCCCAATGATCCTAGGAGCTATGTTGTCCGGGGGCTTTATTCCCCCTGGTAGGGTCTCCCAAGACAAACTGGTCCTAGGTGAGGGATCAGACAAAGAGCAGCTCGAAGACCTCTATGAAGAAAACAAGCAAGGAACCCAGATTTCCCTTGCCCGGACGCGGGTCACCGGGGCCCCCCTCTGGAGCCAGGCCCGGAGGTGGGGCATGATGGCGAGCGCCTGGTGGCCGGGCCTGTCCCCATGGGGCCCGGCCGGGCACAGCCCGAAGAGGCAACGTGGGTCCCCCCTCCAATGGGCTCACCACCCATAGCAGGGGTCATAGAGGTCGGGTGCGATGTGAGCTGGGCGGAAGCCGAGGGCAGGGCACTTGGCGGTCCGATCCTCGGCTACAGAAGCTAGCTCTTGGGACGTGGAACGTCACCTCGCTGGGGGGGAAGGAGCCTGAGCTAGTGCGCGAGGTGGAGAAGTTCCGGCTAGATATAGTCGGACTCACTTCGACGCACAGCAAGGGCTCTGGAACCAGTTCTCTCGAGAGGGGCTGGACTCTCTTCCACTCTGGCGTTGCCGGCAGTGAGAGGCGACGGGCTGGGGTGGCAATTCTTGTTGCCCCCCGGCTCAGAGCCTGCACGTTGGAGTTCAACCCGGTGGACGAGAGGGTAGCTTCCCTCCGCCTTCGGGTGGGGGAACGGGTCCTGACTGTGGTTTGCGCTTACGCGCCAACCGCAGCTCAGAGTACCCACCCTTTTTGGATTCACTCGAGGGAGTACTTGAGAGTGCTCCCCCGGGTTATTCCCTCGTTCTACTGGGGGACTTCAATGCTCATGTTGGCAGCGACAGTGAAGCCTGGAGAGGCGTGATTGGGAAGAATGGCTGCCCGGATCTGAACCCGAGCGGTGTTATGTTATTGGACTTTTGTGCCCGTCACAGATTGTCCATAACGAACACCATGTTCAAACATAAGGGTGTCCATATGTGCACTTGGCACCAGGACACCCTAGGCCGCAGTTCCATGATCGACTTTGTAGTTGTGTCATCGGATTTGCGGCCTCATGTTTTGGACACTCGGGTGAAGAGAGGGGCGGGGCTTTCTACCGATCACCACCTGGTGGTGAGTTGGCTGCGATGGTGGGGGAGGATGCCGGACAGACCTGGCAGGCCCAAACGCATTGTGAGGGTTTGCTGGGAACGTCTGGCAGAGTCTCCTGTCAGAGAGAGTTTCAATTCCCACCTCCGGAAGAACTTTGAACATGTCACGAGGGAGGTGCTGGACATTGAGTCCGAATGGACCATGTTCCGCGCCTCTATTGTCGAGGCGGCTGATTGGAGCTGTGGCCGCAAGGTAGTTGGTGCTTGTCGTGGCGGTAATACTAGAACCCGTTGGTGGACACCGGCGGTGAGGGATGCCGTCAAGCTGAAGAAGGAGTCCTATCGGGTTCTTTTGGCTCATAGGACTCCTGAGGCAGCCGACAAGTACCGACAGGCCAAGCGGTGTGCGGCTTCAGCGGTCGCAGAGGCAAAAACTCGGACATGGGAGGAGTTCGGTGAGGCCATGGAAAACGACTTCCGGACGGCTTCGAAGCAATTCTGGACCACCATCCGCCGCCTCAGGAAGGGGAAGCAGTGCACTATCAACACCGTGTATGGCAAGGATGGTGTTCTGCTGACCTCGACTGCGGATGTTGTGGATCGGTGGAGGGAATACTTCGAAGACCTCCTCAATCCCACCAACACGTCTTCCTACGAGGAAGCAGTGCCTAGGGAGTCTGTGGTGGGTTCTCCTATTTCCGGGGCTGAGGTTGCTGAGGTAGTTAAAAAGCTCCTCGGTGGCAAGGCCCCGGGGGTGGATGAGATCCGCCCGGAGTTCCTTAAGGCTCTGGATGCTGTGGAGCTGTCTTGGTTGACAAGACTCTGCAGCATCGCGTGGACATCGGGGGCGGTGCCACTGGATTGGCAGACCGGGGTGGTGGTTCCTCTCTTTAAGAAGGGGAACCGGAGGGTGTGTTCCAACTATCGTGGGATCACACTCCTCAGCCTTCCCGGTAAGGTCTATTCAGGTGTACTGGAGAGGAGGCTACGCCGGATAGTCGAACCTCGGATTCAGGAGGAACAGTGTGGTTTTCGTCCTGGTCGTGGAACTGTGGACCAGCTCTATACTCTCCGCAGGGTCCTTGAGGGTGCATGGGAGTTTGCCCAACCAGTCTACATGTGTTTTGTGGACTTGGAGAAGGCATTCGACCGTGTCCCTCGGGAAGTCCTGTGGGGAGTGCTCAGAGAGTACGGGGTATCGGACTGTCTGATTGTGGCAGTCCGCTCCCTGTATTTTCAGTGCCAGAGCTTGGTCCGCATTGCCGGTAGTAAGTCGGACACGTTTCCAGTGAGGGTTGGACTCCGCCAAGGCTGCCCTTTGTCACCGATTCTGTTCATAACTTTTATGGACAGAATTTCTAGGCGCAGTCAAGGCGTTGAGGGGATCTGGTTTGGTGGCTGCAGGATTAGGTCTCTGCTTTTTGCAGATGATGTGGTCCTGATGGCTTCATCTGGCCAGGATCTTCAGCTCTCACTGGATCGGTTCGCAGCTGAGTGTGAAGCGACTGGGATGAGAATCAGCACCTCCAAGTCCGAGTCCATGGTTCTCGCCCGGAAAAGGGTGGAGTGCCATCTCCGGGTTGGGGAGGAGATCTTGCCCCAAGTGGAGGAGTTCAAGTACCTCGGAGTCTTGTTCACGAGTGAGGGAAGAGTAGATTGTGAGATCGACAGGCGGATCGGTGCGGCGTCTTCAGTAATGCGGACGCTATATCGATCCGTTGTGGTGAAGAGGGAGCTGAGCCGGAAGGCAAAGCTCTCAATTTACCGGTCGATCTACATTCCCATCCTCACCTATGGTCATGAGCTTTGGGTTATGACCGAAAGGACAAGATCACGGGTACAAGCGGCCGAAATGAGCTTCCTCCGCCGGGTGGCGAGGCTCTCCCTTAGAGATATGGTGAGAAGCTCTGCCATCCGGGAGGGGCTCAAAGTAAAGCCGCTGCTCCTCCACATCGAGAGGAGCCAGATGAGGTGGTTCGGGCATCTGGTCAGGATGCCACCCGAACGCCTCCCTAGGGAGGTGTTTAGGGCACGTCCGACCGGTAG
Organism: Nerophis lumbriciformis; assembly: GCF_033978685.3. Classification (NCBI taxonomy): domain Eukaryota; kingdom Metazoa; phylum Chordata; class Actinopteri; order Syngnathiformes; family Syngnathidae; genus Nerophis; species Nerophis lumbriciformis. The sequence goes on along the minus strand of NC_084570.2, from coordinate 16,414,240 downwards.
GAGGCCGCGGGGAAGACCCAGGACACGTTGGGAAGACTATGTCTCCCGGCTGGCCTGGGAACGCCTCGGGGTCCCCCGGGAGGAGCTGGATGAAGTGGCTGGGGAGAGGGAAGTCTGGGCTTCCCTGCTTAGGCTGCTGCCCCCGCGACCCAACCTCGGATAAGCGGAAGAAGATGGATGGATGGATGGATGGATGGATATATATATATATATATATATATATATATATATATATATATATATATATATATATATATATATATATATATATATATATATATATAAAAGAAATACTTGACTTTCAGTGAATTCTAGCTATATATATTTATTTTATTATTTATATATATATACAGTATATATATATATATACAGTATATGTATATATATATATATATATATATATATATATATATATATATATATATATATATATATATAAAAGAAATACTCGACTTTCAGTGAATTCTAGCTATATATATTTATTTTATTATTTATATATATATACAGTATATATATATATATATATATATACAGTATATATATATATATATATGTATATATATATATATATATATATATATATATATATATATATATACATATATATACATATACAGTATATATATATATATATATATATATATATATATACAGTATATATATATATATATATATATATATATATATATATATATATATATATATATATATATATATATATATATATATATATAAATAAGAGAAATACTTGAATTTCAGTGTTCATTTATTTACATATATACACACACATAACACTCATCTACTCATTGTTGAGTTAAGGGTTGAATTGTCCATCCTTGTTCTATTTTCTGTCACTATTTTTCTAACCATGCTGAACACTCTCTCTGATGATGCATTCTGCTTCGTCTCCTTGTTGTGCGCGCAGTTGTGCACTGCACTCTCTAAAAGCCGTAGATGTTATTGTCACATATGCATGTACAGTAGATGGCAGTATTGCCCTGTTTAAGAGTGTCACAACATTGCTGTTTAAGCCAGACTAACTGCTTTACGATAGACGAAAACGTGACTGCTGTTGCTGTGTGTTGTTACCGCGCTGGGAGGACGTTAATGAAACTGCCTAACAATAAACCCACATAAGAAACCAAGAACTCGCCTTCCATCATTCTACAGTTATAACGTGATTGGGCAGGCACGCTGTTTGTATTGTGGGAAAGCGGTCGTGAATACAGGCTGTCGAAACGTCACTCAGGTCCGCATGGAGCTGGAGGGGGCGTGGCCTCCAACTCCGCCTGAATTTTGGGAGATTTTCGGGAGAAAATTTGTCCCGGGAGGTTTTCGGGAGAGGCGCTGAATTTCGTGAGTCTCCCGGAAAATCCGGGAGGGTCGGCAAGTATGGCAGTATGTGTGCTGTATATAGTGACATGACATATAATCATGTCATGTGTGCCTTCCTTGGGTGAAGCCAGGTTTACAGCTATGTCATGACATGTTGTTATTATGCGGTTTGTTACTTATGTATGTTATGTTGCAGCTATTTAAAATAGTTTTGTCAATTTGTTCTGGCCTGAAATAAATTGGCCCTTTGAAACATATCTTTGTCTTTGTGTGTTGTACGTAGACCACATTGCTTAGCATAGTTCAGTGATGCAAATGCATGTCAAGTTTATCAACAGATTGTATTATTCTCAAGTAGAATAACAGTACTGAAATGAAGGCTAAAAGGGCATTAATGTGAGCCTTAAAAAAAAAAAAAAAAAAAAAAAGAAGTAACTAAATAGTTACTTTTCACAGTAACGCATTACTTTTTGGTGTAAGTAACTGAGTTAGTAACTGAGTTACTTTTGAAATAAAGTAACTAGTAACTGTAACTAGTTACTGGTTTTCAGTAACTAATCCAACACTGCTGGTCACACTTATCATTTCACCATGTACCAAATAAAATAGCTTCGAGGTCGGTAAGCACAACCAAAATGATTCTGTACATTAGATGCACCGGGTTATAAGGCGCACTGTCGGGTTTTGAGAAGATGAAAGGATTTTAAGCGCGCCTTATAGTCCGAAAAATACGGTAGGTACTTTTGCACAAAGCATCGGATTGGTATCGCCGATAATAGCCTGAGTTGTACCTGGTATCCGATCGGAGAGGAAGTCAGTGGTGTCGCACATCACTAGTCGTTGCCTCAGAACTTAGCACAATAATACATGTTTGGCATCTTGTGTTGGACATCCTAAATTGTCCCATGCACAGACGTGGGTAGAGTAGCCAGAAATGGTACTCAAGTAAGAGTACTGTTACTTTAGAGATTTATTACTCAAGTAAAAGTAAGGAGTAGTCACCCAAATATTTACTTGAGTAAAAGTGAAAAGTATGTTGTGAAAAAACTACTCAAGTACTGAGTAACTAAAGAGTAACCTGTTCGTTTAATGATGACGGCAACAAATAATGCACAAAAACATAAAAATAGCAATGAGCAAATTCAGAGCCAGGAATATCTCTTAAGCAATTAAAACAATAACATATATTAAATAATAATACATTAACATAAAAAAAAATAAGGCAAATTGAGGCACAATAACTTAACAGCACCATAGGCTCAGTAGGCATTCATTGATTTTATTGATTGATTGAAACTTGTATTAGTAGATTGCACAGTACAGTACATATTCCGTACAATTGACCACTAAATGGTAACACCCCAATAAGTTTTTCAACGTTAATCAATTACTTAATAAATGACCAAGTCGAGGTGATCTACCTCATATATACATATACATACACACACATATCATATATATATATATATATATATATATATATATATATCTCCATCCATCCATCCATTTTCTACCGCTTATTCCCTACGGGGTCGCAGGGAGCACTGGAGCATATATATATATATATATATATATATATATATATATATATATATATATATATATATATATATACAGTATATCATTTATGTTTATTTATTTTGCCGTTTTTGTTCACACGATAAAGGTGTTTTAATGAATATACATGCATGTTTAGCATATAGATTCCTTTCTTTCATGAAGACAAGAATATAAATTGGTGTATTACCTGATTCTGATGACTTGCATTGATTGGAATCAGACAGTAGTGATGATAACGTCCACGTTTTCAAATGGAGGAGAAAAAAAAGTTCCTCCTTTCTGTCTAATACCACACAAAAGTGGTTGGTTTTTGGCATCTTATTTGTCCAGCTTCCACATTCGTTTTTATACACTTTACAAGAAATACATTGGCGGCAAACTCCGTAGCTTGCTAGCTTGTTTGCGCTGCTTTCGGAGACTCTTATTTTGTTAGCGCAGGCGCGATGGAGCGGCTTTTTTATTGTGAAGACATTAACTGTGCGGTCAGTCTTTAGGCTTTTGACGGGAATTACGGTTGAAATAAAAAAGTGTCTTTTTTCCTTCACACTTTTGATTCATTGATTGAAACTTTTATTAGTAGACTGCACAGTACAGTACATATTATGTACAATTGACCACTAAATGGTAACGCCCGAATAAGTTTTCAACTTGTTTAAGTCGGGGTCCATGTGTGACGGTCATGTGACCGCTTGGCTCTGTTTGATTGGTGAAACAGAGTCCAATGTCACCAGTGACTGCATCTGATTGGTGAAACGGAGTCCAACGTCACCAGTGACTGTATTTGATTGGTGAAACAGAGTCCAATGTCACCAGTGATTGTATTTGATTGATGAAACGGAGTCCAATGTCACCAGTGACTGCATCTGATTGGTGAAACGGAGTCCAACGTCACCAGTGACTGCATCTGATTGGTGAAACGGAGTCCAACGTCACCAGTGACTGTATTTGATTGGTGAAACGGAGTCCAACGTCACCAGTGACTGTATTTGATTGGTGAAACGGAGTCCAAGGTCACCAGTGACTGTATTTGATTGGTGAAACGGAGTCCAACGTCACCAGTGACTGCATCTGATTGGTGAAACAGAGTCCAACGTCAGCAGTGACTGCATCTGATTGGTGAAACGGAGTCCAACGTCACCAGTGACTGCATCTGATTGGTGAAACGGAGTCCAACGTCACCAGTGACTGCATCTGATTGGTGAAACGGAGTACAACGTCACCAGTGACTGCATCTGATTGGTGAAACGGAGTCCAACGTCACCAGTGACTGCATTTGATTGGTGAAACGGAGTCAAACGTCACCAGTGACTGCATCTGATTGGTGAAACGGAGTCCAACGTCACCAGTGACTGCATTTGATTGGTGAAACGGAGTCAAACGTCACCAGTGACTGTATTCGATTGGTGAAACGGAGTCCAACGTCACCAGTGACTGCATTTGATTGGTGAAACGGAGTCCAACGTCACCAGTGACTGTATTTGATTGGTGAAACAGAGTCCAACGTCACCAGTGACTGTATTTGATTGGTGAAACGGAGTCCAACGTCACCAGTGACTGTATTTGATTGGTGAAACGGAGTCCAACGTCACCAGTGACTGTATTTGATTGGTGAAACGGAGTCCGACGTCACCAGTGACTGTATTTGATTGGTGAAACGGAGTCCAACGTCACCAGTGACTGTATTTGATTCGTGAAACGGAGTCCAACGTCACCAGTGACTGTATTTGATTGGTGAAACGAAGTCCAACGTCACCAGTGACTGTATTTGATTGGTGAAACGGAGTCCAACGTCACCAGTGACTGTATTTGATTGGGTGAAACAGAGTCCAACGTCACCAGTGACTGTATTTGATTGGTGAAACGGAGTCCAACGTCACCAGTGACTGCATCTGATTGGTGAAACGGAGTTCAACGTCACCTGTGACTTCATTTGATTGGGAAACGGAGTCCTACGTCACCAGTGACTGTATTTGATTGGTGAAACGGAGTCAAACGTCACCAGTGACTGTATTTGATTGGTGAAACGGAGTCAAACGTCACCAGTGACTGTATTTGATTGGTGAAACGGAGTCCAACGTCACCAGTGACTGTATTTGATTGGTGAAACGGAGTCAAACGTCACCAGTGACTGTATTTGATTGGTGAAACGGAGTCAAACGTCACCAGTGACTGCATCTGATTGGTGAAACGGAGTCCAACTTCACCAGTGACTGTATTTGATTGGTGAAACAGAGTCCAACATCACCAGTGACAGTATTTGATTGGTGAAACGAAGTCCAACGTCACCAGTGACTGTATTTGATTGGTGAAACGGAGTCCAACGTCACCAGTGACTGTATTTGATTGGTGAACCGGAGTCCAACGTCACCAGTGACTGTATTTGATTGGTGAAACGGAGTCCAACGTCACCAGTGACTGCATTTGATTGGTGAAACAGAGTCCAACGTCACCAGTGACTGTATTCTATTGGTGAAACGGAGTCCAACGTCACCAGTGACTGCATTTGATTGGTGAAACGAAGTCCAACGTCACCAGTGACTGTATTTGATTGGTGAAACGCAGGCATGCGCTAGATCCTACTTTGAAGGTCTGTCTGACAAACCAAAACAAACAACGCTTGCATTAACAGATCGATAAAAATTAGTAGCAAGTAGCGAGCTGAATGCAGATAAATGGAGCGGAGTAAAAGTAGCGTTCCTTCTCTATAAATATACTCAAGTAAAAGTAAAAGTATGTTGCATTAAAACTACTCTTAGAAGTACAATTTATCCCAAAAGTTACTCAAGTAGATGTAACAAAGTAAATGTAGTGCGTTACTACCCACCTCTGCCCGTGCCGCACTAAAATTGAGCAATTATTTCTTTGTTGAAGACATCAACAGCTGGGGCGGCCGCACTGAAATAGAGTACAGTGAAAATGGTCCAAGTGTAACGCATGAAGTGTTGCCTGCAGAGATAATAACCACTGAATGTAATTACCCAAACCGATAGAAAATGGCTGGCATCAGTTGCAGGTGGCATGTTCTGTCCCTCGAACACGAGATATCTTGGCGATGACTTCCTTCATGTGCATTCATCTTCAAATAAAAAATCTGCGTCTGTATTAAGCCGTCATTTAAGATTACTTTAATTATAATCCCAGCACCCTCTGGCTCGACGCTCCAACATTTACGCGCAGTAGGTTTGGGTGGCGAGAGAATGCCTAACACCTAATGAGGTCGTTTATAAATAGCCCGAGCCTTGACATGGTCTGAATTTCTCTGTCGGTTCAGGATTTTGATACATCCATGCGGTCATAACTATTGCACCAGTGTTAATATGAACCACTCTTGTAATAACCCATATGTGCATCTAAGACAATGTTGATTGCAGATGTTATTTGGCTTAAAGGCCTACTGAAATGAATTGTTTTTATTTAAACGGGGATAGCAGATCCATTCTATGTGTCATACTTGATCATTTCGCGATATTGCCATATTTTTGCTGAAAGGATTTAGTATAGAACGACGACGATAAAGTTCGCAACTTTTGGTCGCTGATAAAAAAAACCTTGCCTGTACCGGAAGTAGCGTGACATCACAAGTTGAAAGTCTCCTCACATTTCCCCATTGTTAACACTAGCAGCGAGAGCGATTGGGACAGAGAAAGCGACGATTACCCCATTAATTTGAGCCAGGATGAAAGATTCGTGGATGAGGAACGTGAGAGTAAAGGATTAGAGTGCAGTGCAGGACGCATCTTTTTTCGCTCTGACCGTAACTTAGGTACAAGGGCTCATTGGATTCCACACTCTCTCCTTTTTCTACTGTGGATCACGGATTTGTATTTTAAACCACCTCGGATACTATATCCTCTTGAAAATGAGAGTCGAGAACGCGAAATGGACATTCACAGTGACTTTTATCTCCACGACAATACATCGGTGAAGCACTTTAGCTACGGAGCTAATGTGAAAGCATCGGGCTTAACTGCAGATAGAAACAAAAGAAATAAACCCCTGACTGGAAGGATAGACAGAAAATCAACAATACTATTAAACCATGGACCTGTAACTACACGGTTAATGCTTTCCAGCCTGGCGAAACTCAACAATGCTGTTGCTAACGACGCCTTAGCTACGGACCTCGACAGAGCTATGATAAAAACATTAGCTCTCCACCTACGCCAACCCTCATCTGCTCATCAACACCGAAGCTCACCTGCGTTCCAGCGATCGACGGAGCGACGAAGTACTTCACCCGATCATCGATGCTGTCGGCGGCTAGCGTCGGATAGCGCGTCTGCTATCCAAGTCAAAGTCCTCCTGGTTGTGTTGCTGTAGCCAGACGCTAATACACCGATCGCACCTACAGGTTTCTTCTTTGCAGTCTCCATTGTTCATTAAACAAATTGCAAAAGATTCACCAACACAGATGTCCAGAATACTGATGAATTTTGCGATGAAAACTGAGCTTTTTGTATTGAATACAATGGCGTCCCAATACTTCCGTTTCAACCATCGACGTCACGCGCATACGTCATCATACCTAGACGTTTTCAACCGGAAGTTTCGCAGGAAATTTAAAATTGCACTTTAAAAGTTAACCCGGACATATTGGCATGTGTTGCAATGTTAAGATTTCATCAGACTGCGTGGTCGGTAGTAGGGGGTTTCAGTAGGCCTTTAAAGCAGCTATTTAAAGTCGCAAGTTTAGCGCCACACCATTGCCAGTAGGTCAGAGGTTTGACAGAGTTGCTGTTACTGCAATCTCTCTTTTTCTGCTGCAGCAGTGCCTGTTTTGCTGTCTTTTCTCGAAAAAAAAAAAAAAAAAGTTGTCTCCTTACTGTCAACGGGAAGGAAATACATAAGAGCCTCCATTGTTTTTGTTTGTTTGCATGTCTTGACTGAGGCGTTCCGTTCAGTGAGTACAATTGTTACAGGAAGCTGGCGCACAACGTTTGAAACTAGGCTACCTCGTCTTTGGTTTGGTTTAGTGAGGCACCTTAGTTTTGACTAGTGTTGTAACGATACCAATATTGAGGTACCGGTACTAAAATTATTTAGGTACTTTTTGGTACTTTTCTAAATAAAGAGGACCACAAAATTTTTTTATTATTGGCTTTATTTTAACAAAAAAAATTAGGGTACATTATATGTTTCTTATTGCAGTTAAGTCCCTAAATAAAATAGTGAACATACAAGACAACTTGTCTTTTAGTAGTAAGTAAACAAAGGCTCCTAATTAGTCTGCTGAAGTATGCCGTAACATATTGTGTCATTTATCATTCTATTATTATATCTAAATTATTTAGGACAAGTGGTAGAAAATCAATTATTAATCTACTTGTTCATTTACTGTTAATATCTGCTTACTTTCTCTTTTAACATGTTCTAGCTACACTTCTGTTCAAATGTAATAATCACTAATTCTTCTGTTGTTTGATACTTTACATTAGTTTTGGATGATACCACACATTTAGGTATCAATCCGATACCAAGTAGTTACAGGATCATACATTGGTCATATTCAAAGTCCTCATGTGTCCAGGGACATATAATATACATTTAAAAAAAACAAAAGAAGATGTTGTGATGCCAAAAAATATATTATAGTATTATCGACTAGATACGTGCCTGTACTTGATATCATTACAGTGGATGTCGGGTATCGATCCACCAATGGCGTTTGTTTACATTTTGACGCCGGTGACTACGGTGTGTAGTGAAACATGTTTAGCTATTCCTCGTCCTGCAGGGATGATACTTGTAAGAAACGTACTTTAGTCATCGCCATGGAGGCGAGGATTAGTGATTTAGAAGTAGCTAAAACACTGCCGACTGCAGATAGACGTTTGCCGCTAGTTAGCTAGCCATGTCTTAAAGCACCTCTTCCTGAGGGCATTTCAGTGTTATAACTTCACCTTTATCGTTAGTTTTTAAGCAAAAATGCATCCGTTCTCCCTTTTCTGTCTGCACACTGTGTCTGTTTGTAAGTACTCCGTGATTGTGCGCTGCCGAACATGTATGAGGGGCCGTTAGGGACATTATTCAGAATTACCTCTTACATACACTACTGAAATGCTCTCACATAAACAACTGAAATCTTTTCCTTTTATACACACTACTGAAACACTCTTATACACATTACTGAAATGCTCTTACATACACTACTGAAATGCTCCCACATAAACAACTGAAATGTTCTTCTTTTATACACACTACTGAAACACTCTTAAAAACACTACTGAAATGCTCTTACATACACTACTGAAATGCTCTTATAAACACTACTGAAATGCTCTTACATACACTACTGAAACACTCTTATAAACACTACTGAAATGCTCTTACATACACTACTGAAACACTCTTATAAACACTACTGAAATGCTCTTACATACACTACTGAAACACTCTTATAAACACTACTGAAATGCTCTTACATATACTACTGAAACACTCTTATAAACACTACTGAAACACTCTTACATACACTACTGAAACACTCTTATAAACACTACTGAAATGCTCTTACATACACTACTGAAACACTCTTATAAACACTACTGAAATGCTCTTACATACACTACTGAAACACTCTTATAAACACTACTGAAATGCTCTTACATACACTACTGAAACACTCTTATAAACACTACTGAAATGCTCTTATAAACACTACTGAAACATTCTTATAAACACTACTGAAACATTCTTACATACACTACTGAAACACTCTTATAAACACTACTGAAACATTCTTACATACACTACTGAAACACTCTTATAAACACTACTGAAACATTCTTACATACACTACTGAAACACTCTTATAAACACTACTGAAATGTTTTTGTCTCACGCACACACACACACACGCACACACACCTGGAATTATTTTTCACTAGTATGTATAAACGGATTTCACCTGTGTGTGTGTGTGCTTTTTACACGTCCGTGTGAGAGACAACAATTTCAGTAGTATGTGTGCAAAGATTTCAGTTATGTGTATGAGCGCATCTTACCAGTGTGTATGCAAGCATTTCACCAGTGTGTGTAAGAGCATCTTAGTAGTGTGTGTGAGCGATGTTGCATCCCGGTTCCGGTCACCAATAATCTCCGCCCCTTTTCAGACAAGTTTTTTTTTTTTTTTTTTTTTTTTTAAAGCCAAGTTGTTGACAAAATGTCTGCCGACAAGTAGCTTAACCAAGGCGGGAGCTCCACTTCATAATTTGAGGGCTTCAGCGGAGAATATAAGAACACTTTCAATGCAACAAGGGTCACCCCTGCAGGACGCGGCACCTGAGCGGCCATACAGGTGCCTTTCTCCTCCCGACAGCCAAGCAGCCTGAAACAAATGTTACCTTGCGAGTTTACACTGCAGCATCATCAAGTGCAACGTTTCAGTTCATGGACATCGAAGCAAGAGGAGGAAAAGGTAATTAGACATTATTTATTTCTAAATGATTGTTGAATCCCTCGAAATGTAAGGCGACATGGCATTGTAGTGCGCTACAATGGTAACATGTCGAAATGTGAGTCATGTCGTGGTACGTCAGTAGCTAATCAAATACTAATGATAATGGATTACAATTATTTAGCGTTTTTCTATCGACTTGATAAGGGGTCCCCAAACTACGGCCCGCGGGCCGGTTACGGTCCACCAAAGTCCAACATCTGGTCCGCTGGAAGAAAAAAAAGTTGTATTATTATTTTCAATCTGTCTTTTCTAATCCATTTTTTGGTGTCCCCTAGCCGCTCAGGCAAATCATATTGTCTAAAAATGCATTTCCTTGTATGACTTATATTGTCTTGGCTGTTTTCATGTGATCTGATTGTTACATTCTTATTCCAGAGTCACCACACAGCTGCGTGACCATTTCAACAAGGACAGAATAAACAACCTCTGGATTCATGGAACTTCTCTGCACACAAATATATTAATTGGAATATTTAATCAATTTCACATAGGAACATTGTGATTATTATTTTCAACAGTGTGTTGAAAACAACCTTTTTTGGCTCAGAAAGGTTCCTTATGTCTTATTATTCATATGCTTTCAATACTTGTCGGTGTGTAATTCCAGACATAGATGTAAACATTTTTTCAACAAGTGAAACCACTTGAAAATGATGGCAACTATGGAATAGACATTTTCACTTTAATTCTGCACTTTATTCAGTGAACAACATGTGATATATAAGGTTTGTTAAAATGTTTTCTTCTCTTGTGCAGTGTATTCTGCAAGTTAACATTTTGTAAAAAAATAAATAAATAAGGAACCTGTTATACAGACAATATGAAGTTGCCCACTTTATTATCGCAAATATCAAAATAACACTGCAATATGTTTGTGCTGTAAACATTTATGTTTCTACCGTTGAGGTTTTTAAGTTATTTTATGTTCTGACGAGTAATGTCATCCAGCCCCCACCATCACACACACTTTGTCAAAATCTCCCCAAACTTGTCCCAAATGTTTGTGCTACACAATTTTTTTGTCTTATGATTATTGTATTTAGGCTAGGTGTAAATATTAACACATTAACTTAAACTATAATTTTAGACAAACAATATATATTGTCTGACTACAAGAAGCATTGAAAAGTATATAAATAATAAGGCATAACAGGGGCGTCACTAGCTTTTAAGGACAGGGGGGGCTTAGCCCCCAGGAGATGCACAGGATGCGAGCGAACGTAGCGCACGAGCAAAACACTTCACAAACGGCTAACAAAGACTTATAAATAATTAATTGTTATTATTATTATTTCATTCGGTTTATTTTCAATCTGTGTTCAGTACAACAACAAACATGGCTTTGCACAGTGATATTTTGTTTACAGCATCAACAAGAAACAATTACTTGCATGATCCTTCACGATACACTGAAACACAATGAAAGTGGTGGCATTAGCCTTTATGTTATTAATTCACAACATAGAGGCTAATGCCACCACTTTAGCTCACAATACAATAATTGTTTGTTCCCAAATATTTTGAAGTTGCACAGATTATATTTTGGGCACATATGTGACTAAAATGGTTGTAAATTAAAGCCCTGGAAATATTACTTAGTTACTTGAATTAAAATAATATCTGGATCGGGTTAATTTGGCTTAAATATAATATTTGTATATATATATATATATATATATATAATATATATATATATATATATATATATATATATATATATATATATATATATATATATATATATATATATATATATATATATTATGGCAAGCCGTTAAGGAAATTAAATATATATGGAAGTCTGAATAGAAATGAGAAAGGTTTATATATACTGTAAATAAGAAAGACTTAGAGTCCGTCTGCTGATCTGAAAAAGAGCCAAAGCTGTCAAAGAGTTGAGGGATCATCTTCAAAGTGCAATGCTGAAACAAATAATGCAAACAATAAAATGTAACTTCCAGCGCTTGAGATTAACGTAGTCCCGGGGACGGTAAAAAAAATGCACGTGACGAAATGAAATGCTCCCCGGGACAATGGCTTTTAACCATTGTTTTTCTTTTTCTTTTTATGTATTTATTAATTTTACATTTGATATTAAATGTCTTGGTTTTTCCTCCCTCTGAAAATATAATACAATAAAACAAATATATTTAATGATGTTTTTTTCATTATTTTAACAATGGGACAATGTATATCAGAAACACAAAACTTAAAAACTAAATTATTTACAATTGCAGACACAAGGTTTCGTGCAGCTTCACTCATTGTAAAGGAAGACGGAAGTCCACGCAGGAGAAAAATGACTACAAAGATGGTGTCTGGGTTTTTCTTAAATATATATATATATATATATATATATATATATATATATATATATATATATATATATATATATATATATATATATATATATATGCAAGGTCGCAAAGAAAATGCGGACTGGATTTTGAGTGATGTGGGCATTTTCTATATGAACAAGTGGAATGGATTGGATACCGACGCACTAAAGGGGCTCTCTACCTTACGTTATGAAGTGAGGGGAAACTGAGTGAATAATGACAGGTTATATAATTATTTATTTAAACTCATATTCGGGCCAATTTATAATGAATATGGCGGCATGTATTTGTAAAAAAAAAAAAAAAAAAAATGTCCCCAAATTATTTAGGGGGGCTTAAGAATATTTAAGGGGGGCTTGAGCCTCCCTAAAACAGGCATAACAATGCCAATGAGGCATAAGGAACATTTTTGAGCAAAAAAAAAGGATATTTAATATGTTTATGTGAAATTGATTGAATATTCCAATTAATATATTTGTGTGCAGAGAAGTTCCATGAATCCAGAGGTTGTTTATTCTGTCCTTGTTGAAAAGGTCACACAGCTGTGTGGTGACTCTGGAATAAGAATGTAACAATCAGATCACATGAAAACAGCCAAGACAATATAAGTCATACAGGGAAATGCATTTTTAGACAATATTATTTGCCTGAGCGGCTAGGGGACACCAAAAAATGGATTAGAAAAGACAGATTGAAAATAATAATACAACTTTTTTTTTTCCCAGCGGACCAGATGTTGGACTTTGGTGGACCGTAACCGGCCCGCGGGCTGTAGTTTGGGGACCCCTTATCAAGTCGATAGAAAAACGCTAAATAATTGTAATCCATTATCATTAGTATTTGATTAGCTACTGACGTACCACGACGTGACTCACATTTCGACATGTTACCATTGTAGCGCACTACAATGCCATGTCGCCTTACATTTCGAGGGATTCAACAATCATTTAGAAATAAATAATGTCTAATTACCTTTTCCTCCTCTTGCTTCGATGTCCATGAACTGAAACGTTGCACTTGATGATGCTGCAGTGTAAACTCGCAAGGTAACATTTGCTCCAGGCTGCTTGGCTGTCGGGAGGAGAAAGGCACCTGTGTGGCCGCTCAGGTGCCGCGTCCTGCAGGGGTGACCCTTGTTGCATTGAAAGTGTTCTTATATTCTCCGCTGAAGCCCTCAAATTATGAAGTGGAGCTCCCGCCTTGGTTAAGCTACTTGTCGGCAGACATTTTGTCAACAACTTGGCTTTAAAAAAAAAAAAAAAAAAAAAAAAAAAAAACTTGTCTGAAAAGGGGTGGGGATTATTGGTGACCGGAACCGGAATGCAACATCGCTCACACACACTACTAAGATGCTCTTACACACACTGGTGAAATGCTTGCATACACACTGGTAAGATGCGCTCATACACATAACTGAAATCTTTGCACACATACTACTGACATTGTTGTCTCTCACACGGACGTGTAAAAAGCACACACACACACAGGTGAAATCCGTTTATACATACTAGTGAAACATAATTCCAGGTGTGTGTGCGTGTGTGTGTGTGTGTGCGTGAGACAAAAACATTTCAGTAGTGTTTATAAGAGTGTTTCAGTAGTGTATGTAAGAATGTTTCAGTAGTGTTTATAAGAGTGTTTCAGTAGTGTATGTAAGAATGTTTCAGTAGTGTTTATAAGAGTGTTTCAGTAGTGTATGTAAGAATGTTTCAGTAGTGTTTATAAGAGTGTTTCAGTCGTGTTTATAAGAGTGTTTCAGTAGTATATGTAAGAGCATTTCAGTAGTGTTTATAAGAGTGTTTCAGTAGTGTATGTAAGAGTGTTTCAGTAGGGTTTATAAGAGTGTTTCAGTAGTATTTATAAGAGCATTTCAGTAGTGTATGTAAGAGCATTTCAGTAGTGTTTATAAGAGTGTTTCAGTAGTGTGTATAAAAGAAGAACATTTCAGTTGTTTATGTGGGAGCATTTCAGTAGTGTATGCAAGAGCATTTCAGTAATGTTTATAAGAGTGTTTCAGTAGTGTGTATAAAATAAAAAGATTTCAGTTATTTATGTGAGAGCATTTCAGTAGTGTATGTAAGAGGTAATTCTGAATAATGTCCCTAACGGCCCCTCATAAACATGCTCCTCTGTTCGTAAACCAGCAACGTCATGAAGTGACCACGGTGCGGGACCAGTACGTTTCAGAGGAGGTATAGTACCGAAAATGATTCATTAGTACTGCGGTACTATACTAATACCGGTATACGGTACAACCTGAGTTGTGATTGAAATGTTTATTTCAAGCAACGTATATGGATTTCAATATTTATGCATGATGCATGCCAGACACCTCTATGCAATCTACAATAAAAATGATGTTTCTTTGCTTTCCAGACCAACTAAATGACAACAGGCAGAGGCCACAAACAAAATTTATGCTTCCACTGCATTTGTAAATCATCTCCACACATGCATATTTAATGTGTGAACAGCCCCCGAATTTGAGTTTCTGTCATCACGAGGTGCACTTAAAGTTCCTTCTCCTACCAAACTGTCTGTCTGCGATATAGACAATAGATCAGTGGTTCTCAAACTTTTTTCGCCAACCACCTCAGAAAACACTTGGCTCTCCAAATACCACCATAATGACCAACATTAAAATAAGGAGCGTAGAAGGCCTAAGTATTCGTTAAAAACAAGGCAGGGGTTTTATCTAACAAGTATATTTAATATTTCTGGCCACTGTAACATTGCACACAGTTTGAACAGTGACACTGTGTTTGAAAATAGGAAAAATAAAACGTTGTCCTAAATTACATTAATTTGGCTGATGATAGAGATTTTAATTCGATTGCTGTATTGTGATATTGATGCAAAATGTGTTCTCAACGCAGCGTAGCGTCCTGGCTAGTAAGCGCGACTAACGTTCGTACACATTACAATAGGAAGCCACTTCTAAGTCACTAAACCTGACCCCGCATGGCGGAAAATTAACTGTTTCATACAAGTAGCTTTATCACTGGAGGACTACAGGACGGGGAGTAGCTAAAGATGCTAACCGCCAAGCGAGAACTCTTGAGTGTAAACAGGGGGTGGGCAAATCGATACAATTATGGACAGCAACGATTAACGGATAATTTGATTTTAAGGTTACAGCTAGCAGAAAAGTCACTATTTTCTGTGTGTTTTATCTGATAAGTCAATCAAAATAATCAATAGTTTACTCAATTACTAAAACATCTGAGAGCCGCAGCCCTTGTAACGATACTAAGAATAGGTTAATTAGATCGATATTTTGTATTGTCACAAAATACATTTTGGACGTTTTTGTTATTGTTTGCAAACAGTAATTTATCAAGAAGATGAATTGTAATAATACAACCAGAAATTATGCAATATGTTATCGCATACATCAGGGTTAGGGGTCTTTCTTACAAGTTTTAAAATGGATATATATATATATATATATATATATATATATATATATATATATATATATATATATATATATAATGGATATGTATATATATATATACACATATATATATATATATATATATATATATATATATATATATATATATATATATATATAAATATATACATATATATATATATATATATATACACATATATATATATATATATATATATATACACACACATATATATATATATATATATATATATATATATATATATATATATATATATATATATATATATATATATATGAAAAAAGGGAAAACAGAGGCTATTTCATCCCTAAAAGCCTGTTTTGTAGGTTTTCCTGCTCTTCAGAGGATTTTGAAAATAGGAAAAATAAAATGTCCTAAATTACAATCCCCTGAAGAGCAGGGAAACCTGCAAAACAGGCTTGTAGGGGGTGTTGTTTTTTGTCATAAAAAATACAATCATGTGTGCTTACGAACTGTATCCCTTGCAGACTGTATTGATATATATTGATATATAATGTAGGAACCAGAATATTAATAACAGAAAGAAACAACCCTTTTGTGCGAGTGTAAATGGGGGAGGGAGGTTTTTGCGGTTGGTGCACTAATTGTAAGTGTGTCTTGTGTTTTTTATGTTGATTTAATTTAAAAAAAATATACTGTATATATATATATTTTTTTATTTCTTGTGCGGCCTGGTACCAATTGATCCACAGACCGGTACCGGTGGTTGGGTACCACTGCTGTAGATGGTGTCATACCAAGAGGGGGCGGCATATTGTATATCCAAGTACAGTTAGTTAGCTACCAGTAACTCCAAAAATAATTGGTATCATGGGAAATAACTGCCAGATGCCTTTTAAGGAACGTTTCAGAGAATATTTTCCAACCTTGGGACAGAGTGACCTGTACATGGGAGCTCATCGCTTGTGCAGTACTTTATGTTCAAGGACATAATGAAGTGAATTATATTCATATCGCGCTTTTCTGTAGTGACTCAAAGCGCTTTTGATTGTGAAACCCAATATCTAAGTTACATTTTTTAAACCAGTGTGGCTTGCACTGGCCAAGGACACAACGCAGTGACTATCGAACCTGGAACCCTCTACCAACCGAGCTATACCGCCCCAATAATGAATGTGCCCTGTGTTTTTATATTTTTTGCAACTACACACACATCCCATTTAGGTTTCGGAGAAGTTGGTTCCAGGGACGAGATGAAGAGAGAGTTAGGTTCAGTTTCAAACTCTGCCAAGGCGAAGCAACCTCGATGGACAAAAGCATAAGAGAGGGGCGACCATTTTAGAGATTGCTCCGGACTTCAGACAGCTCGGTTTCCTCTCCAGCGCCGGTGTTAATAAACTCCAATTCTAGTCACCTCTCATCATTTTAGCTAGCCTTAAACCAAAAAGGTCTGGGTGGACTCCTCACTCTCAAAAAATCTGGGTCACATAGGGAGATACACTATATTGCCAAAAGTATTTGGCCACCTGCCTTGACTCACATATGAACTTGAAGTGTCATCCCATTCCTAACCCATAGGGTTCAATATGATGTCAGCCCACCTTTTGCAGCTATTATAGCTTCAACTCTTCTGGGAAGGCTGTCCACAAGGTTGCGGAGTGTGTTTATGGGAATTTTTGACCATTCTTCCAAGAGCGCATTGGTGAGGTCACACACTGATGTTGGTCCAGAAGGCCTGGCTCTCAGTCTCCATTCTAATTCATCCCAAAGATGTTCTATCGGGTTCAGGTCAGGACTCTGTGCAGGCCAGTCAATTTCATCCACACCAAACTCTGTCATCCATGTCTTTATGGACCTTGCTCTGTACACTGGTGCACAGTCACGTTGGAAGAGGAAGGGGCTTGCTCCAAACTGTTCCCACAAGGTTGGGAGCATGGAATTGTCCAAAACATACCTGCCAAGCCTCCCGAATTTTCCGGGAGACTCCTGAAATTCAGCGCCTCTCCCGAAAACCTCCCAGCACAAATATTCTCCCGAAAATCTCCCGATTTTCAGCTGGAGCTGGAGGCCCCGCCCCCTCCAGCTCCATGCAGACCTGAGTGAGGACAGCCTGTTTTCACGTCCGCTTTCCCACTATACAAACAGCGTGCCTGCCCAATCACGTTATAACATCTACGGCTTTTAGAGAGTGCACAACTGCGTACACAACAAGGAGACAAAGCAGAAGAACGAGGAAGATACAGCCGTGGCGACGCTGACGACGAGTGAGATGAAGAAATACGCTTGCAAGTTCCAAGCCGCAGCTGCAAATGGACCCGGATAGCCTCCGGGAAGAAGTAGTGGAGTACCAAGTGCTTGGCAGTGAAGATCTTCCTCAGGAAGCAAGGATTGACCGGTTTCGGGCCATGCTTGGGAGAGATGGAAGATTCCAGACTCTAGTGCATTTGATGAAAGCACTTTTGTGCGTGCCACACAGCAATGCATCATCAGAGAGGGTGTTCACCATGGTTAGAAAATATAGTGACAGAGAATAGAACAAGGATGGGCAATTCAACCCTTAACTCAACAATGAGTAGATGAGTGTTATGTGTGTGTATATGTGTAAATAAATGAACACTGAAATTCAAATATTTATTTTATTTATATATATATATAATAAAATAAATATATATACATATATAGCTAGAATTCACTGAAAGTCAAGTATTTCTTATATATATATATATATATATATATATATATATATATATATATATATATATATATATATATATATATATATATAAGTATGAAATACTTGACTTGGTGAGTACTAGCTGTAAATATATTCCACCCCTATTAACCACGCCCCCCTCCCCAACCACGCCACCCACCCCCCCACCTCCCGAAACCAAGGTTGGCAAGTATGGTCCAAAATGTTTTGGCATCTTGCAGCATTCAAAGTTCCTTTCACTGGAACTAAGGAGCCAAGCCCAACTCCCGAAAAACAACCCCACACCATTTTGATTGATTGATTGAGACTTTTAGTAGTAGGTTGCACAGTGAAGTACATATTCCGTACAATTGACCACTAAATGGTAACACCCGAATAAGTTTTTCAACTTGTTTAAGTCGGGGTCCACTTAAATTGATTCATGATACAGATATATACTATCATATATACTATCATCATAATACAGTCATCACACAAGATCATCACATTGAATTATTTACATTAATTCCATAATTCCTCCTCCACCAAATTTCACACTCGGCACAATGCAGTCCGAAATGTACCGTTCTCCTGGCAACCTCCAAACCCAGACTCGTCCATCAGATTACCTGATCCTGATCATTTGGATGGGTGGCCAAATACTTTTGGCAATATAGTGTACGTCCCGGGTGCGCAGTAAAACATTTATTGGAGACCTTCCCGCAACATTTTGAAATCAATTTATGTCGCCATATGGACTCATTTTTGTATCTCCAAATAGAAATTAATTATTTTGAAGGGAAACGTCTGCAAAGCACAGTCGACATTGCAGATGTCCGCAGATAAAGAGCACAAACTCTGGCTACAAAAAAAAAACTTAACAGGGCTGCTGATGTAGCAGCACTAAGTTTTGGCACAAACATATGCATAACAGGCAAAACAGCTTCTCGCGAAGGCGCGGGCATATGGCCGGCTCCTGTCTCCACAGCAAGGCGCTGTGTCACCTTGCTTGCCACCTGTAGCAGGTCAGCAGCCCGGCGAGGCGGATTTTCGGGTGAAGAGCGTAAACACAGGTCAGCATACATATTTGCCGCTATTATCCCGGAGGCCATATGCTTATCTTGTTGATCCATGTGACATCCGACAGTGTGTCACACTCTTGTCGCCGCGGCCAGGCAGGCATGAAGAGCAACCAGAGGGGGTCAGGAGCACAGAGGCCTTAAAAGAACATGGTCGCCAACCCCGAGCATCCACTTTTTCCCTCTCACATTCCAACCGCCTCTTCTTTTTTTTTTTTTTCTTATGCCCTGCACGTCCCTGCAAGCGACAGCGATTTGCATGATGTGTTCGGCCTCTGGCTTCCTGCAGCTTTTTAAAAACTGTTTGTGTACATGGACATGGCATTCTGTGGATCCCTGTACTTAAGTGTGACAGTGGAAACTAGTGCATTCAATAAAAAGCAGGACAAACAAAGCACAACATTGTTTGTTTCGAAAAGAAACCAGGCTTTGTTTTGACAAAGGGTTTTGTCGCCTTCACATTCTTTTCCAATACCGCCACAAATAAGTGAATATATTTAAGTGTCGTACAGTAGGAGGAGGGATTCATATGGCCACATACTTGGGTGAACCATTGTGCAATGCAGTCGGCTGAAAATAATGGTAAGTGCCACTCTAAAGTTAAAGTACCACTGATAGTCACACACACACTAGGTGTGGTGAAATTACCCTCTGCATTTGACCCATCCCCTTGTTCCAGGTGAGGGGAGCAGTGAGCAGCAGCGGTGGCCGCGCTCACAAATCATTTTGGTGATTTAACCCCCAATTTCAACCCTTGATGCTGAGTGCCAAGCAGGGAGGTAATGGGTCCCCATTTTTATAGACTTTGGTATGAACTCACGACCTACACTAACCGGACACTAACCACAAGGCCACTTAGCAACAAAGGTTATCTCAATACCAATATTTGGGAACACTTTAGTATGGGAAACATATTCATCATTAATTAGTTGCTTATTAACATGCAAATTAGTATTGGCTCTCAATTACCATATTATTCGGACTATAAGTCGCAGTTTTTATCATAGTTTGGCCGGGCTCCAGTGCGATTTATATGTTTTTTTTTCCTTCTTTATTATGCATTTTCGGTAGGTGCGACTTATACTCCGGTGCGACTTATACTCCGAAAAATGCGGTAGTCATTATTAAGTACTTATTACCGTATTTTCCGGAGTATAAGTCGCACCTGCCGAAAATGCATAATAAAGAAGGAAAAAAACATATATAAATCGCACTGGAGCCCGGCCAAACTATGAAAAAAACTGCGACTTATAGTCCGAAAAATACGGTATAGCCTTATTGTGCATGGCCTTATTATAAAACCAGTAAACCCTAACCCTAACCAAATAACTCTAAATTAAGTCTTTGTTACTTAAAATATGTTCCCCATACTAAAGTGCTACCCAATATTTTGGTACTGGTACAAAAATGTCCTTAATGGCTTTACTTTAACAGAAAATCCTATTAAACATTAACCATAGGTTTCTTACTGCAATAAAATAATAATTTTGGCATAATAGTGAACATACAAGACAACTTGTCTTTAGGTAGTAAGTAAGCCAACAAAGGCTCCTAATATGGCTGCTGAGGTGTGCACTAACATATTGTTTTATTTATTTTGTCGAAATTATGAGAGACAAACGGTAGAAAATGGATTATTAATCTACTTAACCCACGTGGGTTCCTCGTGTGAGAGTGGGCCTTTCATTGACGCCAAGTCCTGAGCATGTCTACTAGCCTTGAGCGGCACACTAACAACAACATGCACAAACCTTAATAAACTTGCTGTCTGAATACATGCTTAAAATTTACACTTTCAAGATTGTTAGTCACTCAGAAGCTTGGTAGAAAACCCTTCTCTCCCGCATACACACACAGTTGGTTCTCTCAGTGATCTTTTAAAAGGACATTCTTCACGATCATAGTTTACTCACATTTTGTAGGTATATTTACAAACCACACAAAACCACCGGCAGCTACGTACCGTATTTTCCGGACTATAAGGCGCACTTAAAATCCTTTCATCTTCTCAAAACTCGACAGTGCGCCTTATAACCCGGTGCGCCTAATGTACGGAATCATTTTGGTTGTGCTTACCGACCTCAAAGCTATTCTATTTGGTACATGGTGAAATGATAAGTGTGACCAGTAGATGGCAGTCAAACATAAGAGATATGTGTAGACTGCAATATGACCCTGTTTCCATGTGAGTTGGGAAATTGTGTTCGATGTGAATATAAACGGAATACAATGATTTGCAAATCCTTTTCAACCCATATTCAGTTGAATATGCTACAAAGACAACATATTTGATGTTCAAACTGCTAAACTTTTTTTTTTTTGCAAATAATCATTAACTTTAGAATTTGATGCCAGCAACACATGACAAAGAAGTTGGGAAAGGTGGCAATAAACACTGATAATGTTGAGGAATGCTCATTAAACACTATTTGAAACATCCCACAGGTGTGCAGGCTAATTGGGAACAGGTGAGTGCCATCATTGGGTATAAAAAAAGCTTCCCAAAAAATGCTCAGTCTTTCACAAGAAAGGATGGAGCGAGGTACACCCCTTTGTCCACAACTGCGTGAGCAAATAGTTAAACAGTTTAAGAACAACGTTTTGTCAAAGTGCAATTGCAAGAAATTTAAGGCATTCACCATCTACGGTCCATAAGATCATCAAAAGGTTCAGAGAATCTGGAGAAATCACTCTACGTAAGCGGCATGGCCGGAAACCAACATTGAATGACCGTGACCTTCGATCCCTCAGACGGCACTGTATCAAAAACCAACATCAATCTCTAAAGGATATCACCACATGGGCTCAGGAACACTTCAGAAAACCACTGTCACTAAATACAGTTCGTCGCTACATCTGTAAGTGCAAGTTAAAGCTCTACTATGCAAAGCGAAAGGCATTTATCAACAACATCCAGAAACGCCGCCGGCTTCTCTGGGCCCGAGATCATCTAAGATGGACTCATGCAAAGTGGAAAAGTGTTCTGTGGTCTGACGAGTCCACATTTCAAATTGTTTTTTGGAAATATTCGACATTGTGTCATCCGGACCAAAGGGGAAGCGAACCATCCAGACTGTTATCGACGCAAAGTTCAAAAGCCAGCATCTGTGATGGTATGGGGGTGCATTAGTGCCCAAGGCTTGGGTAACTTACACATCTGTGAAGGCACCATTAATGCTGAAAGGTACATACAGGTTTTGGAACAACATATGCTGCTCTCTAAGCGCCGTCTTTTTCATGGACGCCCCTGCTTATTTCAGCAAGACATTGCCAAGCCACATTCAGCACGTGTTACAACAGCGTGGCTTCGTAAAAAAAGAGTGCGGGTACTTTCCTGGCCCACCTGCAGTCCAGACCTGTCTCCCATCGAAAATGTGTGGCGCATTATGAAGCGTAAAATACGACAGCGGAGAACCCGGACTATTGAACGACTGAAGCTCTACATAAAACAAGAATGGGAAATAATTCCACTTTCAAAGCTTCAACAATTCGTTTCCTCAGTTCCCAATCGTTTATTGAGTGTTGTTAAAAGAAAAGGTGATGTAACACAGTGGTGAACATGACCTTTCCAAACTACTTTGGCACATGTTGCAGCCATGAAATTCTAAGTTAATTATTATTTGCAAAAAAAAAAAAGTTTATGAGTTTGAACATCAAATATCTTGTGTTTGTAGAGCATTCAATTGAATATGGGTTGAAAAGGATTTGCAAATCATTGTATTCCGTTTATATTTACATCTAACACAATTTCCCAACTCATATAGAAACGGGGTTTGTAAACAACACCAACATTTTATATGTTCCATTGAAAATATAGAACATTACACCTTTGGGACGGCGTGGCGCATTTGGGAGAGTGGCAACCTGAGTGTTCTTGGTTCGATCCCCACCATCTACCAACCTAAGTCAGTTGTGTCCTTGAGCAAGACACTTCACCCTTGATCCTGATGGGCCGTGGTTAGGGCCTTGCATGGCAGCTCCCGCCATCAGTGTGTGAATGTGTGTGTGAATGGGTGAATGTGGAAATAGTGTCAATGCGCTTTGAGTACCTTGAAGGTAGAAAAGTGCTATACAAGTACAGGTAAAAGCCAGTAAATTAGAATATTTTGAAAAACTTGATTTATTTCAGTAATTGCATTCAAAAGGTGTAACTTGTACATTATATTTATTCATTGCACACAGACTGATGCATTCAAATGTTTATTTCATTTAATTTTGATGATTTGAAGTGGCAACAAATGAAAATCCAAAATTCCGTGTGTCACAAAATTAGAATATTGTGTAAGGCTAATACAAAAAAGGGATTTTTAGAAATGTTGGCCAACTGAAAAGTATGAAAATGAAAAATATGAGCATGTACAATACTCAATACTTGGTTGGAGCTCCTTTTGCCTCAATTACTGCGTTAATGCGGCGTGGCATGGAGTCGATGAGTTTCTGGCACTGCTCAGGTGTTATGAGAGCCCAGGTTGCTCTGATAGTGGCCTTCAACTCTTCTGCGTTTTTGGGTCTGGCATTCTGCATCTTCCTTTTCACAATACCCTACAGATTTTCTATGGGGCTAAGGTCAGGGGAGTTGGCGGGCCAATTTAGAACAGAAATACCATGGTCCGTAAACCAGGCACGGGTAGATTTTGCGCTGTGTGCAGGCGCCAAGTCCTGTTGGAACTTGACATCTCCATCTCCATAGAGCAGGTCAGCAGCAGGAAGCATGAAGTGCTCTAAAACTTGCTGGTAGACGGCTGCGTTGACCCTGGATCTCAGGAAACAGAGTGGACCGACACCAGCAGATGACATGGCACCCCAAACCATCACTGATGGTGGAAACTTTACACTAGACTTCAGGCAACGTGGATCCTGTGCCTCTCCTGTCTTCCTCCAGACTCTGGGACCTCGATTTCCAAAGGAAATGCAAAATTTGCATGGTTGGGTGATGGTTTGGGGTGCCATGTCATCTGCTGGTGTCGGTCCACTCTGTTTCCTGAGATCCAGGGTCAACGCAGCCGTCTACCAGCAAGTTTTAGAGCACTTCATGCTTCCTGCTGCTGACCTGCTCTATGGAGATGGATATTTCAAGTTCCAACAGGACTTGGCGCCTGCACACAGCGCAAAATCTACCCGTGCCTGGTTTACGGACCATGGTATTTCTGTTCTAAATTGGCCCGCCAACTCCCCTGACCTTAGCCCCATAGAAAATCTGTGGGGTATTGTGAAAAGGAAGATGCAGAATGCCAGACCCAAAAACGCAGAAGAGTTGAAGGCCACTATCAGAGCAACCTGGGCTCTCATAACACCTGAGCAGTGCCAGAAACTCATCGACTCCATGCCACGCCGCATTAACGCAGTAATTGAGGCAAAAGGAGCTCCAACCAAGTATTGAGTATTGTACATGCTCATATTTTTCATTTTCATACTTTTCAGTTGGCCAACATTTCTAAAAATCCCTTTTTTGTATTAGCCTTAAGTAATATTCTAATTTTGTGACACACGGAATTTTGGATTTTCATTTGTTGCCACTTCAAATCATCAAAATTAAATGAAATAAACATTTGAATGCATCAGTCTGTGTGCAATGAATAAATATAATGTACAAGTTACACCTTTTGAATGCAATTACTGAAATAAATCAAGTTTTTCAAAATATTTTAATTTACTGGCTTTTACCTGTATAACCCACAGCGCTCAAAAATCTATCAAAATGTTTTTAGTACGACTTTGGTAAGCTACGAAGACGCACTGCGTGATGAATTTTGTGCTGTGCTTCAACATTTGAGTATTATTATGGTGTGTGTGTGTGTAAGGTACCGCTTTTTTTCGTAATATTACGCAAAAGCAACTTTTTTTATCTTCTGGTACCTGGTATTTGAGATCTGCATAAGTCCTGAAGAATTGCGCGAGTCCGCCTTTGTAGCCCGTGCAGAGGAGGCAGATGCCGTACGAGACAGATGGGCGATGATAAACTGCAAAGCAATTTGGCCTTCGCCTTTGGATGTGGGCGTGGCATGGCGCCAAACTTTGATCTGATGGCTCGCCGCAAAACTTTCAACATGCATAACTTGGCTCCACAAACTCAGATCTTGATCAGAATTGGTACAAATGATGACAATGACACGATGAAGTGTAGGATGGGTAAGTACATGTTTGTACTTCTTCGTGGTTGGCGAAACCTGGCGGCAAAAACCGCCCCTCGTCGTCAACCATCAAACTGTCATTACTTCACTTGAGATGATCCAATCTCCTTCCAAACTTATATGAGGCTTTTAGTTTGGGGTCTGATTATGACTAGTCATTGATATAGACACCAACATCGCCCCCTTTGCGGTGGAAAATTATAACAGTCGTAACTTCTTCCCACATGCTCCAATCTTCCTGATTTTTTTGGCGGTGGGTCGGGGCATTGGGAAAGACTTGACTGTATGTGTCATGCATGCCCACCGACCCACGAGGATTACTTAAATATGCAATTATTTAATTAAATCAAATAGTATGTCATGATATAATGAAATCAATAATTAAATGACTTAATAGTTAAATGTAATTTTGCTTGAATAAATTAATGACATATTTAATAAGACATTTATGTATTTAATTTCAATTTAATTATGATATTTATGTAATCATTTAAAAATGTATTTATTAAATGTTGTCCCATTTTACCCTCCATTGTGGGGCAATATAAGGAGACATTTAATTGGCTAGCTCAGGGGTCGGCAACCCAAAACGTTGAGAGAGCCATATTGGACCAAAAATACAAAACAATTAATAAAAATCTGTCTGGAGCCGCAAAAAATTAAAAGCTTTATATAAGTGTTATAATGAAGGCAACACATGATGTAAGTGTCTATGTTAGTTATATTAGAAAACTATCAAAATTACTTTAAAAGTCTTATATGAGTGTTATAATGAAGACAACACATGATGTAAGTGTCTATATTAGCTATTTTAGCCTACTATCAAATGCTGACGCAAATCTTCGTTGACAGAAATGTATTTTAATTTTTATTCTGCACATTTTTTGCAACATTGGAAATCATTAGTAAAATGGAGGCTTCTCACAGGATGAGATAACTTCTGGAAATTACTGATTCAGAATGGCCAAAGGTATATAGATGTGTGTGTGTCCAAGTTTAAAGAAACAGCAGGCTGTCTTCTTCTAATGGATTTATTACAATCTTTGTAAGCTGGGTAACATTTGCTGTGGTCTGGAACAACATGGCGCACAAACAACTTTGAGAAATGCAGCCAATATTACATACAGATGATGTGTCATGAGACATGCAAATATAAATTAAATACACAGAGGACATAAGTGAAGGAAATTAAATGAGCTCAAATATACCTACAAAAGAGGCATAATGATGCAATATGTATACACAGCTAGCCTAAATAGCATGTTAGCATCGATTAGCTTGCAGTCATGGATTGACCAAATATGCCTGATTAGCACGCCAGAAAATTGATAAAATCAACTAAGCTCACCTTTGTGCATTCACGCACAGCATGAAACGTTTGGTGGACAAAATGAGACAAAGAAGGAGTGGCATTAAACACCTCTTTCCGTGGCAGCGTCGGAGAAAGTTGTACATGTAAACAAACTACGATGAGTTCAAGGATCGCTGAAATTAGTAGGACAAAACGGTGCTTGCCAAATACTCTCATCAGTGAAGCATGTTTAATACAAACAGTGACATTTTTAACAATTTGGAAGGTTTGTTTTATGTTTGTTCTTCTACAGAAACAATATTAAAAAAACAATCTTTTTCCATTTTCACACATCTCTGAAAGAGGTCCAGGGAGCCACGAGGGCGACGCTAAAGATCTAGAACCGTGGGTTGCTGTCCCCCGGGCTAGACAGTTGCATTAGGTTTGGGTGCTGCTGGGGCAAATTTGATTGGTGAAAATGTGCGGTGAAATTGCAGGAGTTTGTTGAATTTGTGCTATTGCAACAGTGTGAAATCCGGGAGGGACTGACTTTTGACTGACTAAATGCAACAAATAGAAAAGCAAAACATACACTATATTGACAAAAGTTTTTGGTCACCTACCCTGACTCACATATGAACTTAAAGGGGAACATTATCACCAGACCTATGTAAGCGTCAATATATACCTTGATGTTGCAGAAAAAAGACTATATATTTTTTTAACCAATTTCCGAACTCTAAATGGGTGAATTTTGGCGAATTAAACGCCTTTCTGTTATTCGCTTTCGGAGCGAATAACAGAAAGGCAATCCGCCATTTTCTCAAACACATTACAAACACCGCGTCAAATCAGCTCTGTTATTTTCCGTTTTTTCGACTGTTTTCCGTACCTTGGAGACATCATGCCTCGTCGGTGTGTTGTCGGAGGGTGTAACAACACGAACAGGGATGGATTCAAGTTGCACCAGTGGGCCAAAGATGCGAAAGTGGCAAGAAATTGGACGTTTGTTCCGCACACTTTACCGACGAAAGCTATGCTACGACAGAGATGGCAAAAATGTGTGGATATCCTGCGACACTCAAAGCAGATGCATTTCCAACTGGACTGGACTGATCAGCTTTCAGGAAAAGAGAGCGGATGAGGGTATGTCTACAGAATATATTAATAGATGAAAACTGGGCTGTCTGCACTCTCAAAGTGCATGTTGTTGCCAAATGTATTTCATATGCTGTAAACCTAGTTCATAGTTGTTAGTTTCCTTTAATGGCAAACAAACACATACCAATCGTTGGTTAGAAGGCGATCGCCGAATTCGTCCTCGCTTTCTCCCGTGTCGCTGGCTGTCGTGTCGTTTTCGTCGGTTTCGCTTGCATACGGTTCAAACCGATATGGCTCAATAGCTTCAGTTTCTTCTTCAATTTCTTTTTCGCTACCTGTCTCCACACAACAACAGTCCGTTTCAATACATGCGTAATCTGTTGAATCGCTTAAGCCGCTGAAATCCGAGTCTGAATCCGAGCTAATGTCGCTATACCTTGCTGTTCTTTCCGCCATGTTTGTTTGTATTGGCATCACTGTGTGACGTCACAGGAAAATGGACGGGTGTATATAACGATGGTTAAAATCAGGCACTTTGAAGCTTTTTTTAGGGATATTGCGTGATGGGTAAAATTTTGAAAAAAACTTCGAAAAATAAAATAAGCCACTGGGAACTGATTTTTAATGGTTTTAACCCTTCTGAAATTGTGATAATATTCCCCTTTAAAGTGCCATGCCATTCCTAACCCATAGGGTTCAATATGATGTTGGTCCACCTTTTGCAGCTATTACAGCTTTAACTCTTCTGGGAAGGCTGTCCACAAGGTTGCGGAGTTTGTTTATAGGAATTTTCCACCATTCTTCCAAAAGCGCATTGGTGAAATCACACACTGATGTTGGTCGAGAAGGCTTGGCTCTCAGTCTCCGTTTCGATTCATCCCAAAAGCGTTCCATCGGGTTCAGGTCAGGACTCTGTGCAGGCCAGTCAAGTTCATCCACACCAGACTCTGTCATCCATGTCTTTATGGACCTTGCTTTGTGTACTGGTGCACAGTCATGTTGGAAGAGGAAGGGGCCCGCTCCAAACTGTTCCCACAAGGTTGGGAACATGGAATTGTCCGAAATGTTTTGGTGCTTGATTTTATACACCTGTGGCCGGGCCAAGTGATTAGGACACCTGGTTCTGATCATTTGGATGGGTGGCCAAATGCTTTTGGCAATATAGTGTATTTACACTGGGTTTCTCTTCAGCTGTTCTGAAAAGGAAACAAATGAAGCTGCATGCAATCCGAATAACCATAAATTCTGGCCCGGGTGGCAAAAGGGAGCCAATTATTTCTCTACTACATAGAAAATGCACTATGCTACTAGTGCTCAAATGTGACAGATTAGTGCAGTGAAAGGGAGGCACATGAATAATAAGTCACACTCGCACCAGCGTTAATTAAACAAAAAGGAAAGCCAGCATATGACACGGACTTGTGTGCATTAAAGCGCTGATACTTAGTGTTCTTTCCCGTGAAAAAAACTGCTGCTTACATTCCGGAGCTGCAGTGAGTAACACCTTCAAAGGAGGCGGGACGTCTTTGTTGACATGTCACATCCGCCAGCTTAATGAGGGATTCCAGTCACATGCAGACAGTTTCTCACCGCGGGCTGAGGGCAGGATGCAAGAATGAGGGATGGAAGGAGTAAGCGGAGAGGAGGAGGAGAAAGTGGGACAGTGTCAAGATGAAGGGAGCGATATTTTGAGGCCGGATGAAAGGGGAACACCGGGGGACCTTGTTTGGAGGGGTCAAGGTTCCAGGCATGTGTGAGAAGCACGTTTTGGAGCGCTTTCAAGCACAGCTCGCAAGATGAAGGCTCAAACAAGGTGCAAGTGATGTACCCGAAAACCTACTCTGCAGACAGCAATTAGTAATTAGCATCCCCCTTCTGGTGGTCTTAGGAATAAAATAGAGATCAGTGCGAACACATGGTGAGGGGGGCATATAGTGTAAGCTTGTAATTAAGGACATATCACATACATTGTGTTCATTCTGCTTAATGATCCACTGACTTAATTGACTTCAAATGAATATTTAACCACAGCAGCTGCCACATTTGCCAAGGAAAGAAGCAGTCGGAGCAGCTTTGAAAGTCGGCACGGGCCGTAATATTTAAATACTTTCTGATAATGGAAGGAGTTGGGAAAAAAAAATCATGAAATGTGAGATGATTGGTGGCTGGGAAAAAAGGGAGGCGGGAGCAGAAATAACGTGAATGTCATTTGGAAAGTAGGTTGAGGGAGTCAAAAATAGCTTCAAAGGGTCTGAGACTTGAGAACAAAATCCCAAGAGTAAGCCTTCTGAGGTAAGAAGAAAAAATCCCCAAACTCAATGAGGGTTTCTATGATGCTAAGCATACGTGATGGTTGCTTTCGGCAGCCTTTTTATTCGTGTAATACACCAAAAATAAACTTATGGGACAGTAGTTGTTACTGGAAACACACCTGTGTGTTTTCACTGCTTTCAAAAACCAATTGTCACGACCTGTCACGACCTGTCACTCAATTAAACTCCTGTTTAATTTTTGAAACTTGAAACTTTTATTAGCAGATTGCACAGTACAGTACATATTCCGTACAATTGACCACTAAATGGTAACACCCGAAAAGGTTTTTCAACTTGTTTAAGTCGAGGTCCACTTTAAACAAGTTGAAAAAAGTTTTTCAACTTCAAACAAGTTGAAAAACTTAGTTACAACAGTGACTTTTATTGCAAATGTTGATCCGAAATCAGACGAGACGTCAACCTGAAACTAGCAGGGAGTTCAGTACAATTGACCACTAAATGGTAACACCCAAATAAGTTTTTCAACTTGTTTAAAGGGAAACATTATCACAATTTCAGAATGGTTAAAACCATTACAAATCAGTTCCCAGAGGCTTATTATATTTTTCGAAGTTTCTTTCAAAATTTTACCCATCACGCAATATCCCTAAAAAAAGCTTCAAAGTGCCTGATTTTAACCATCGTTATAAACACCCGTCCATTTTCCTGTGACGTCACATAGTGAAGCCAACACAAACAAACATGGCGGAAAGAACAGCAAGCTATAGCGACATTAGCTCGGTTTCAGACTCGGATTTCAGCGGCTTAAGCGATTCAACAGATTACGATTGTATTGAAACGGATGGTTGTAGTGTGGAGGCAGGTAGCGAAAACGAAATTGAAGAAGAAACTGAAACTATTGAGCCATATCGGTTTGAACCGTATGCAAGCGAAACCGACGAAAACGACACGGCAGCTAGCGACACGGGAGAAAGCGAGGACGAATTCGGCGATCGCCTTCTAACCAACGATTGGTATGTGTTTGTTTGGCATTAAAGGAAACTAACAACTATGATACATTTGGCAACAACATGCACTTTGAGAGTGCAGACAGCCCAATTTTCATCAATTAATATATTCTGTAGACATACCCTCATGTCAGCAGGCCAGGGAAGCTCGGGTCGATATTCTTCTCTTGATCATCTTCGGTGGCATAAGGGACGGTAGAAGCGGTGTGATCCAAGACATCCAGGGGGTTTAGCTCGCTCGTCTGCGGGAACAAACTGCCGCCATTGCTTGCCGTGCTACCGAGGTCCTTTGTCCCTGAATTGCTCACACACTCCGGCAGATTCAATGGGGGTCTGGCGGCAGATTTCTTTGACTTTATCGTTGGAAATGCATCTGCTTTGAGTGTCGCAGGATATCCACACATTCTTGCCATCTCTGTCGTAGCATAGCTTTCGTCGGTAAAGTGTGCGGAACAAGCGTCCAATTTCTTGCCACTTTCGCATCTTTGGGCCACTGGTGCAACTTGAATCCGTCCCTGTTCGTGTTGTTACACCCTCCGACAACACACCGACGAGGCATGATGTCTCCAAGGTACGGAAAACAGTTGAAAAAACGGAAAATAACAGCTGATTTGACTCGGTGTTTGAGAAAATGGCGGATTGGTTCCCGATGTGACGTCATCGCTCCGAGAGCGAATATTAGAAAGGCGTTTAATTCGCCAAAATTCACCCATTTAGAGTTCGGAAATCGGTTAAAAAAATATATGGTCTTTTTTCTGCAACATCAAGGTATATATTGACGCTTACATAGGTCTGGTGATAATGTTCCCCTTTAAGTCAGGGTCCACTTTAAACAAGTTGAAAAACTTATCCGGGTGTTACCATTTAGTGGTCAATTGTACGGAATATGCACTGTACTGTGCAATCTACTAAAAAAAGTTTCAAAATTCAAACCCCAAAAAACTAAACAGGACAAAACCTTGAGTGACGGGTCATGATCAATGTTCCCTCTAATTTTTCATGTGTGTGAGCAAACGTAAAAACTCCCTGAGCATTCAGTGGAGCCCATGTGAGCAACATCAGACGTGCACACTGTGGCTACACCAGCAGCACACCTGTCCCAAACCTGACTAAATAACAAGTTCAATCTCCATCCATCCATCTATTTTCTACCGCTTGTCCCTTTCGGGGTCGCGGTGGGTGCTGGAGCCTATCTCAGCTGCATTCGGGCTGAAGGCGGCATACACCCTGGAAAAGTCCCCATCTCATCGCAGGGCCAACACAGATAGACAGACAACATTCTCTTATTATTATAATCAAATGGCAGCAGTCATTTCCATGAGGTTATTTTCTAATATAAGTGTTTAGGCCCACTTACAATGACAATAACAAAAAATATTGTTTTTCATGAACTGTGTACTTGTATTGTTTGTCTGGGTGGAGGTCCTGCTTTGGAAATAATTTGTACCCCTTTCAGACATTGCATTTAGTTCCCATTAAAACATTCACATGTTGCACAATGAGATGTAAGCAGGGGATCATGTGTACATTCCTGCAACTTCCTGTTTGTAAAAAATATATTTTTATTAGTATTTATTTAATATACTAACAGCATTTCATGATTAATATTTATAAATTAAGATTCCTAATAAATGACACTAGCATAAGCACACATTTGATTGGTAAATCATAGTGTAACGACCTGGAATGACACTTTATGTGTGGTGTTGGAGTTGTCCGACTTTTTGTGTGGCTGTAAACGCATCACTGGCTAAGTGCCATATGTGCATGTGTTGGCGCAAGTGAGAAAGAGCGAGCGGCTGCTGTTGATATAACAAAGTTGGTTTTGGTCTGGTTTGTACTGCAGAAAATGACCAGTTTTGCTGGATATCATTTTTTTTACTAATGTTTTGGTGATGTGTTTATGGCCGACAATAAAGAGTTTTGCTCAGTAAAGTGATGGATGGAATTCATGTCCTCAAAGCGTCTCGACAGACGTTACAATATTTGAACAGGTGCAAGCCTGGCTCAGGGAGGAGGACGCCCCTGCCATGCAGAGTCCCCAGGGATTGTACCAACGAGTCCTTTCAACAAATTCTGAACAATGATGACGAAAACTGTTTTCTCTGTCGTGTCCGTGTGTGGAAAATTGTTATGCGCTTATTTTTTTTATTTGATTTTGTGCGTGGCATAAATTTGCCGTGCACAGAGGACGCTTGAGCAGTGCGCAATTGCACAGGCGCGCCTTAGAGGGAACGTTGGTCATGACAATATGTTTTTGAAAGCAGTGTTTTGGGTTTACTTCCTATTTAGCGCTCTTATTTTGTTACCTTCCACTTGTTGTGGCCCTAAATGCAGAGGCAGCACGCAGTGTGCAGGTATAGAGTATTTAATGTACAAAAGTGCACAAACAAAATAAGAGCGCTAAACAGGGAGTAAAGCCAAAACTAAACAAGACATGACCCGCTGTTACAGGTCATGACACGCATCTTTGTAAGGTTTATCCAATACTCTAAATCATGGATGTCCAAACCCAGGCTTTACGCATCATTAATTACAACAGTGACTTTTATTTGCAAATGTTGATCCGAAATCAGAGGAAACGTCAACCTCAAACTGTATAAAGCAGGAGGCATGAGCGGGTGATGCAGCATAATGCAGGCTTTATACATCACTAATTACAACAGTGACTTTTATTGCAAATGTTGATCCGAAATCAGAAAAGACGTCAACTTCAAACTAGCAGGGGGTATAAGGAGGAAGATGCAGCAACATAACCCAGGCTTTACCCATCACTAATTACAACAGTGACTTGTATTGCAAATGTTGATCCGAAATCAGAGGAGACGTCAACCTAAAACTAGCAGGGAGTTCGGGGGCCAGGAGGATGCAGAAGCATAACCCAGTCTTTACCCATTACTAATTACGACAGTGACTTTTATTTGCAAAAGTTGATCCGAAATCAGAAGAGACGTCAACCTCAAACTAGCAGGGGGTAAAAGGAGGAAGATGCTGCAGCATAACCCAGGCTTTACCCATCACTAATTACAACAGTGACTTTTATTTGCAAATGTTGATCCAAAATCAGAGGAAACGTCAACCTCAAACTGTATATAGCAGGAGGCATGAGCGCGGGATGCAGCATAATGCAGGCTTTATCCATCACTAATTATAACAGTGTCTTTTATTGCAAATGTTGATCCGAAATCAGGAAAGACCTCAACTTCAAACTAGCAGGAGGTATAAGAAGGAAGATGTAGAAACATAACCCAGGCTTTATCTATCACTAATTACAACAGTGACTTGTATTGCAAATGTTGATCCGAAATCAGAGGAGACGTCAACCTAAAACTAGCAGGGAGTTCGGGGGTCAGGAGGATGCAGAAGCATAACCCAGTCTTTACCCATCACTAATTACGACAGTGACTTTTATTTGCAAAAGTTGATACGAAATCAGAAGAGACGTCAACCTCAAACTAGCAGGGGGTATAAGGAGGAAGATGCAACAGCATAACCCAGGCTTTACCCATCACTAATTACAACAGTGGCTTTTATTTGCAAATGTTGATCCAAAATCAGAGGAAACGTCAACCTCAAACTGTATATAGCAGGAGGCATGAGCGGGGGATGCAGCATAATGCAGGCTTTATCCATCACTAATTAAAACAGTGTCTTTTATTGCAAATGTTGATCCGAAATCAGGAAATACGTCAACTTCAAACTAGCAGGGGGTATAAGAAGGAAGATGTAGCAGCAAAACCCAGGCTTTACCCATCACTAATTACGACAGTGACTTTTATTTGCAAAAGTTGATCCGAAATCAGAAGAGACGTCAACCTCAAACTAGCAGGGGGTATAAGGAGGAAGATGCAGCAGCATAACCCAGGCTTTACCCATCACTAATTACAACAGTGGCTTTTATTTTCAAATGTTGATCCAAAATCAGAGGAAACGTCAACCTCAAACTGTATATAGCAGGAGGCATGAGCGGGGGATGCAGCATAATGCAGGCTTTATCCATCACTAATTACAACAGTGTCTTTTATTGCAAATGTTGATCCGAAATCAGGAAAGACGTCAACTTCAAACTAGCAGGGGGTATAAGAAGGAAGATGTAGCAGCATAACCCAGGCTTTATCTATCACTAATTACAACAGTGAATTTTATTGCAAATTTAGATCCGAAATCAGAGGAAACGTCAACCTCAAACTAGACATAGCAGGAGGGATGAGCGGAGAATGCAGCATGTTCCAGGCTTTACCCATGACTAATTACAACAGTGAATTTTATTGCAAATTTAGATCCGAAATCAGAGGAGACGTCAACCTCAAACTAGCAGGAGGGTACAGTATGAGGAGGAAAAAGCAGCTGCCTAACCCAGAAGAACCCGCATAAATATAGCATGACTTTGTTGCTATATAAAAAAATAATAATATAGGAACAAGTTTAGAAAATGTCCTAAACTCCATTCTAATGTAAACATATGGCCACAAGGACAGAACTTCTGCACCTGCGTTTTGTAACGAGCCCCAAATGGAGTATTATCATATAAGATTAGATGATGTGCAAATTCTCACCTGGCAGGCAGACATGTTCTTCAAACTACAGTTTAATGGGCTGTAAAAGTTCAATTAAGATATGGTGACATCACTTAATATCATTCATCCCTTGTGATTCCCCACACTGCGCTCCTCCCCTTGCCTAATGTACCACCGAGCCTCTGCGGTAATGACCACCATCCACTTTTTCATCCAGCAAGCAAAAAGTACAGTAATGCTGTGGAGCAGTGGTTTTGACTTATTTTTCCTGTCAGGCGCGCCACTGTATGGAAATGCAATTGAGAACTGGATAATGTTGCTGTATGTGTCGAGCTCATTGCAAATAAACATCTAATTCTACTTGAGTGATTTTTCAAATAATATAATTACCTACCATAGTCACAGTAATGTCAAGGTCAGGGGAGCGTTGCTTCGGCGTGACCCCAAGGATGCAGAGAATGGTAGGCAGAAATGCAAGTCAAGAACAATTTTACTTACAAATAAATCATGGAACCAGAACAGCATCAGTCTCGAACGGAAGAGGAGGAGATCCAACACTGAAGAAGGGAAACAGGTGGAACCAAATAGAACTAAATAAACAAGGAACAGGTGTGCTGACAGGACATGGAACAGAAAGTAACGGTGCTGCAAAACACAGAGACCAAACAGGAAACACTGTCAAAACAAGAGCACCAGGAAAGGAAGTGATTCTAAACACATTACCAAACATAACCAAACTGTCAGTAGCAAGCCTGACATTTAATAACAAGTCCAAAACCAAGGGAAGGTGAAAGGAGGAATGGGGAGGGTTGCCAAACTGCGCCCCCGCCTCAAAAATAAGCCGACCATCAATCCAGACTATGTGCCCCCGCAGCCAGCGGGGAAGAGCTAGGTGGCGTCGGCGAGTTGAACGCCGCTGCATCTGGTGAGGCGGGCGCCCATGGAATGGCCACATCTGTGGCCAATGAGAAGGCAGATGTGAGTGGCCATTGTGCACCAGCAGCTGAAATCGTCCATGCCCAAGTCCTTGGCATAGCTGCTGAGCACGCGGAGGGCATCCATTAAACGGCCACACTCTATGCCGACGCTTATGCGACCGACAAGCTGGAGGTCGCGGAAGCGGCGAGGAGCCCGCTGGAGACAAAAAAGGCGGCGTAGGCGGCGAGGAGTCCGCTGGAGACGAAGAAGATGGCGGCTGCACACCAGGAAATAAAGAAGATGGCAGCTGCACAACAGGAGTCGAAGAAGATGGTGGCGTCTGCAGACCCACAGGAGAGGATGGCGCCGTCTGCAGATCCACTGGAGAAGATGGCGCCGTCTGCAGACGCACTGGAGAGGATGGCGCCGTCTGCGGTGGCCTCACTGAGAAAGGTGAGAGCTGTGACTCCCCTGTCGCAGAGCTGAACTTAGCCCCCCCCCCCTCAAGGGACGGATCCCAGGGCAAAACATTTTTTTGATCCGGCCATCAGTGCCAAAATCCTGTCAAGCCTCCCTGCCATTGAAATCTCTGCAGGGTCACTCACTGGTTGGATCATTTCTGTCATGTTCAGGTGAGCATTGCTTTGGCGTGACCCCAAGGACGGCAGGCAGAAATGCAAGTAAAGAACAATTTTACTTACAAAGGAAACATGGAACCAGAACATCACACGAAGCATCAGTCTCAAACGGATAAAGAAGAGATCCAACACTGAAGGAGGGACCCAGGTGGAACTAAATAGAACTAATTAAACGAGGAACGGGTGTGCTGACAGGACATGGAACAGAAAGTAAAAGTGCTGCAAAACACAGAGACCAAACAGGAAACATTGTCAAAACAAGAGCACCAGGACAGAAAGTGATTCGAAACACAGGACATAACCAAACTGTCAGTAGCAAGCCTGACAAGTAATACCAAGGGCTTTGTATACGTCATCATATTTCCTGCTCAGTGTTGATTATTTTGAGCACTGCTACCACCTAGCTGGAAGCTTTGGTATCCTTCAAGAATTAATATAAATACAAATAACGTAATTAGCTTGATGAGATCGATACTCAAATTCATACTTGCCAACCCTCCCGAATTTTCCGGGAGACTCCCGAAATTCAGCGCCTCTCCCGAAAACCTCCCGGGACAAATATTCTCCCGAAAATCTACCGATTTTCAGCCGGAGCTGGAGGCCATGCCCCCTCCAGCTCCATGCGGACCTGAGTGAGGACAGTCTTTTTTCACGTCTGCTTTCCCACGATATAAACAGTGTGCCTACCCAATCACGTTATTTTATACGAGGCGTCTGGCATACCGCCGATGAGCATGGTGTAGATGGAGAAGATCTACTCGGCGTCCGTGTTGGCGCACACTTTACCAAAGCCGACGCTGGTCAGGCTGCTGAGGGTGAAGTAGAGGGCGGCGATGTACGAGCTGCGCACCGACGGGCCGCCGACCGTGTTGTTGACGTAGGCCATCTCTAGGCGTTTGCCCAGCTCATGGAGCCATCCTTGGGGAAGAGACGGGAGGACAACAGGGTGACAAGAACTAAATCATCCAGACTAGAGATAAATTGTATTATTATGTTTATCTTATCTAGAAATGAATATATTTATTAATTTTAAAAAAAATAACTAAATACATTTTTACTATATTTCGCTAAAAACATAAAAATTAATTGTATTTTTATTTGTATTTTTTCTGACTCCTTATTACATCCAGCCATAGAATTATTCATTAAAATAAACATATTTTGAAATATTTAATTTTAAATGGTCATAATAATTCATTTAAAATGACCATAATTAATTATTAAAATAATTGCTTTTTTATCAACAACTTTAGCATTTTATTCATTACATTTTGAAGCTCTCAGAAGCCAAGTTATGTTATATTCCTTAAGATTTATTTATGCAAGTTTGAAGTATCAGTTATCTAAACACAGTTTTGTTTGCATAATTGCAGGATGTAGATATATATATATATATATATATATATATATATATATATATATATATATATATATATATATATATATATATTCTGAAATACTTGACTTGGGGAATTCTAGCTGTATATATACTCCTCCCCTCTTAACCACGCCCCCCGCCCCCAACCACGACCCCTCCCCACTCCGACCACGCCCCCCACCCCTCCCGAAATCAGAGGTCTCAAGGTTGCAGTTTCTCAATGCTCTACGTACTCGATTTTCCCTAAACAGTTCACCCTTGCACTGACTAGGCTGCTCACAAGAGAGCAAAGCGTCTGCACTGAGAGCAGTCCGTGACGATATTTACATTTTGGTTGCATGTATTGTAACATTAATAAGTTATTTTCGACTTGCAACATTTTTTCTAAACAGTTGTGTGATAGAAAGTAATAAGTTAAATATGTGTTACATTGTTTTATAATGTTGTATTTAAAACATATTTTCATAATGATAATTACCGAACAAGAGGCAAATTCACAGCATTATTTCACTATGTTTTTTATTATTTTAATTTCGTTATATGTATCGGCAATACCGATACCTTTATTACTTTGCCCTGTATTAAATGGAATCATTGATTATAGGGTTGTATGGTATAACCGTACTAATAAAGTACCTCGGTACTAATGAATTTGAAACGGTACTATACTGCTTCTGAAAAATACAGGTAGTCTTTATTTTCTGGACATTCAAGCGCGCCGTCGTCACGTTGTGACATTGCCAGTGGTAAAAATGCACCTCTGCCAACTTTTTTGCAATGTGTTGCTCCCAATAAATTCTAAGTTAATGATTATTTGCAAAAAATAAATAAGTCTCCCAGTTCGAATATTAAATATCTTGTCTTTGCAGTCTATTTAATTGAATATAAGTAGAAAATACATTTTAAATCATATTATTCTGTTTTTATTTACGATTTACACAACGTGCCAACTTCACTGGTATTACAATTATAAGTTTTAATTAATAAAAACAATTCAGTAATTTGACCATTTAGTGTCTATTTTTAAGTCTGTGTGGTTTAAAAAGAGTAAACCATCAATACAGTATTTGTTTTCCATTTTTTGTTGCAATCCTGTGCAAGGAACCCTTGAAACATTGATAATAAATTCATAAGATCACGAGTTGATTCAATGTCACTAAAAACAAAAATAAGAGCATAAATAAACACTGTAAAAAAAAAATATGTAAAAAAACAGTCATCTACTGGCAGCTATGGCTGCCAAACGAAAACCATACAATTAAAGTAAAACATTGTAAACCAAATAATGATCAAAAACATATTTACAGAAATTTTCATGAAACGTTTTGCGGAAAAATATCGTAATTTTACAAATGTTTACTAAATTATTTAGATCAACCACCTTCAATAAAGTGACAATGCAAACAGTTCTGCAGAAAAATACCTTTATTCTACAGAGTTTTTCCAAATTATTACGATCAAACACCTTTAATGAAGTGACAATGCTGGCAGTTCCACAAAGAAATACCATTATTTTACAGATTTTTTCTGAATTGTTAAGATCAACCACCTTTAATAAAGTGACGATGCAAACAGTTCTGCAGAAAAAATACCTACAGATTGTTAGTATGGACATAGACTTTTATATAACAAGCTACATATTTAATTAAATATAATTACTGTAATTTTACATGAAGTTGAAAGTAATTTAAGAAAACAGAAAATGCTATGTATAATTAATTTGGTATTTTTCTGTAAAAGAAATAGAAATATACATAGTTTGTCATTACTGGCATATTACTTAAAATTACAGGCGGGTTGTTTATTTACAGATAATGTCTTAAATTCTACAGTTGTATAAACTATTAAAAAAAAAAATAGAACAATTACAGTAGAAATTTAGAGTAAATTAACCATAAAAATGTGTTGTTTTTGTTACAGTGAAGCATTGCAACTTCAGCCGCGAAAGGAGGGAGGGACTGATTTACTATTGAGGGTCTTAGGGAAGATGGAGACCGTCTCAGCTGACGTTGGCTGAGAAGCAGAGACAATTAGGATTTAATTATGGGAACTCGACATGGAAAAACAACTTTGTGAAACCACTGGACAACCAATTACCTTTCTTGAACACACAAAGCAAATACCTATTACCTTCTCATAATTACAGGTATAATTAGTCAAAAGTACTTTCAAAATATTTACAAGCTATTGCAGACACAAATTAATTGCACAAACCAGCACTGTTGAACACACAGCCTTATGAATAGTAATTACTTGTTCCCTGAATTTCTAAAGCTGCATCTTACTGGCACTGGTCGGTTTACCATCTAGCGGAAAAGGTGAAAAGTTTGCAAGGCGAATGACGCTGATGCAGCCTTTTGATGAGGCCAATGTGAACATGCTTACGAAGGAGAGTCAATTAAAAATTGGATCACTATAAAAGGTAAATGCACACACGCTTGGACCAATTTCATGTCCATGCTGAACGCTACATCAACCTCCCACTTTACAGGCTGCAACCGGTGATCAATGGCTTGTTGAAGCCTCAGTCTATGCAATCTACAGAAGAGCAATATTCACATTTACCTTTCTGTTGGAAATAATTGAGCTCCGAAGTATGTAGATGACTCCTGCACCTACGTGCATGCACATCAAGACAAGAAACAATTACCTGCTTTTTTTTTTAACTGCTCTTTGATTACTTGCGCACCTGATTTTAACTCAACTCTGTGGCTTTAGAAAGTTTTTAATGGTTTCTGCTTTGTGACTTCCTGTACAAACCAAACTTTCCCTGCATGTGCTCTGTCCATTTGTGTTGTTTGTCTTGTTTCACTGTTTTATTTTGTTACACCAGTATAAATGTCTGATTTTTCGCAGCAGCTCTTTCAAAGGGCTGCAACAAAATAACATTGCATCACTTTGAGGCTATATGAATTTTTTATCAATATTTTAATCGTTCTTTGTAACCTTAAGTCCAAAAAGCCCCAAAATGTTGCGATTAATTAGGAAAACAAATATTGGTAACACGATAGTATGGGGAACACATATTCACCATTAATTAGTTGCTTATTAACATGCAAATT
Organism: Nerophis lumbriciformis; assembly: GCF_033978685.3. Lineage (NCBI taxonomy): Eukaryota > Metazoa > Chordata > Actinopteri > Syngnathiformes > Syngnathidae > Nerophis > Nerophis lumbriciformis. Next base: position 16,372,059 of record NC_084570.2, on the reverse strand, counting down.
AGTAACATATTGGCTCTTAATTAGTCATTATTAAGTACATATTAATGCCTTATTCGATTATACAACCAGTAAGCCATTAACTAAGAGTCTTCCCTCAATAACCTCAGAATTATTGCTTATTAGTAACCCTAACCGTTATATGTTCCCCTAGTGTCAAAATAACTCTAAATTAAGTCTTTGTTACTTTAATAAGCAACTAATTAATGGTGAATATGTTCACCATACTAAAGTGTTACCCAAATATTGATGTTTCACTCTTTCTATTATAATAAAACCTAATTTACAAGTAGGAAGTAAAATCACATTCTTTACACTGCAAAAAGTCAGTGTTCAAACACAAGAAAAAGAAAATACAAAAATTAGGGGTATTTTATTTGAACTGACCAAAATTATCTGCCAATAGAACAAGAAAATGTGGCTTGTCAAGACTTTCCAAAATAAGTAAAATTAGCTAACCTCAATGAACCCAAAAATACCTCAAAATAAGTATTATTTTATATATTATTATTTCTACATGTAAAGCGACTTTGGGTACTTAGAAAAGCGCTATATAAATCCCAGTTATTATTATTATTATTATTATTCTCACTAATAACAACTGTACTACTATATGAGTATGTATTTTCTATTGTTTCATTGAAAATAAAACAGTAAAGTCCATTTGGCTGTCATCTGTTTTAATATGAGACACAATTGTGTCAAAGTCATGATTTTTTTTTACATGCTTGAAATAAGAAATGTTTACTTTAAAAAAGTAGTTTTATACTTGTGAGTGTTGATGACACAGTTTTGCAACAGTTGATATTCTAGTTTCAAGCATGTTTTACTCAATATAGGTCATAAATTCTCAGCAACAAGCTGTAATATCTTACTTAGATAATTTAGGACCAAAACACTTAAAACAAGTACAAATCTGCTTAGTGAGAAGAATTATCTTATCAGACAGAAAATAAGCAAATATCACCCTTATTTGAGATGTTTAATCTTACTTAGATTTCAGTTTTTGCAGAGTAAAGCAGAGGTTCTCAAATATTAACACTGAATTAGTGATTTTGTTCTTGATTTTAATCATTTTCAATAATTATACATAACCTACTTACAGTTTAAAACAGATCTGGGCGAATATTTTGACTCGGGGGCCACATTGAGAGAAAAAAATGTGTCTGGGGGGCCAAGGTGTATAAATGATATGTATACATTTAGCTGTAAAAATCTGCTGTACAGTATGTGTTGGGGTCCCTTTTTTTCAGGAACAATAATACCAAAAGTCACGATGTCCGATGGAGTTCTAAAAACGTTATGACAGACCACCTCGAAAAGACGGAATGGAATGTTACAGTTTTTTACTGCATGGGACACCCAAAATATGAATGAAAATAAAGAAAGTGGGACTTACAACATTAACTATGAACAATAAAACACTGAATATTAACAACATATGAACATCGCTCCTCTTTTACTTCTCAGACCAGCTCCTCGATAGACATCTTTTACAATCAATCAAAACACAACAAAAATGTAACAAACAAACATGGGTAATAAACACCTACAATATGATATATTATCACTTTTATGCAGACAAACTTGCTTCCGCATCTGTTTCTGACACATGCCGTTCAGGTTGGCTGCTCTGAAGACAAACCCCACCCACTCTGCTTTGTTCCTAGTCTGAGCTGCTGTGACATATATTACCGTAATAACTTGTATAACACCCAAAAGTGCAGATTGCAACCATTGAATTACTTTCTATAGTTCAAGACTTACAGATCATTTAAAAACAGCACTGCAAATCATAATGGCGGCTACAGTTTTGATATTAAAGGTCCAAAAAAATTATGTACAACGTTCGGCGGGCCGTAATGAATATCTTAATGGGCCCCATGTGGTCCGCGGGCCGTATTTTGCCCAGGTCTGGTTTAATAGGATAAATCTTGTCAAACATTGTTTACTCACAGATTATTATCAAGGTTTAGGTCAGGCTGATTACAAAAGTAAATACAATCTAATATACTGCAAACGAAGGGACTTATACAACTGAAGAAAAATACATTAAAAAACAACAAATAGTAATAAATATTATTCAAAATATCTTCATTAAATAGCACGTCAATAAAATTGAAGTGCAAATGAAAATATAGCTTCACCACTTTAGTCATAATTGTTGCGTTTAAAACTCAAAACTTCTTCTGTTTGTATTATATTGTCATTACTACCACAAGTGGTGAAAAAGTGTATTACATCTGAGTAGACCAGGGCCCATTCTTCCATTTTCTACCGCTTGCCGATGTTCAATAGGTCAATTTGTCCAATTATATAAAAAAAAAAAATCAACTTGATAACTTTGCCAACCTTGATAGTAATTTTAACAGTTGAAAAAGTACATTTAACAATACTGCGATAATAATGATAACCATGACAGACAAACAGATCATATTTTATTTTTATTAGTTGTTTGTTTTATTTAACTTGGATATTTAAAAGTGGACATTCCAATTATAGTGTTAAAATACACGATAAATGCAGGTTTATTGCATTTGAAAGGGTATACTTTCATTATTATAGTGTATTATCATTACATCAGTGGTTACTTTGGTCTCAAACTAATGTTCACAATAATATTGCACATCTGTAATTTGTAGGTCAATAGATCCATACTTGCCAACCCTCCCGGATTTTCCGGGAGACTCCCGAAATTCAGCACCTCTCCCGAAAACCTCCCGGGACAAATTTTGTCCCGAAAATCTCCCGAAATTCAGGCGGACTTGAGTGACGTGTCGACAGCCTGTTTTCACGTCAGCTTTCCCACAATATAAACAGCGTGCCTTCCCAATCCCGTTATAACTGTAGAATGATCGAGGGCAAGTTCTTGGTTTCTTATGTGGGTTTATTGTTAGGCAGTTTCATTAACGTCCTCCCAGCGCGGCAACAACACACAACAACAGTAGTCACGTTTTCGTCTACCGTAAAGCAGTTCGTCTGCCGTAAACAGCAATGTTGTTACACTCTTAAACAGGACAATACTGCCATCTACTGTGCATGCATATGTGACAATAACATCTACAGCTTTTAGAAAGTGCAGTGCACAACTGCGCACACAACAAGGAGATGAAGCAGAATGCATCATCAGAGAGGGTGTTCAGCATGGTTAGAAAAATAGTGACAGAGAATAGAACAAGGATGGACAATTCAACCCTTAACTCAACAATGAGTAGATGGGTGTTATGTGTGTGTAAACGTGTAAATAAATGAACACTGAATTTCAAGTGTTTCTCTTATTTATATATATATATATATATATATATATATATATATATATATATATATATATATAAATATATATATATATATAATAAAATAAATACATATATACATAATATATATATAGCTAGAATTCACTGAAAGTCAAGTATTTCTTATATATATATATATATATATATATATATATATATATATATATATATATATATATATGAAATACTTGGCTTGGTAAATTCTAGCTGTAAATTTACTCCTCCCCTCCTAACCACGCCCCCAACCACGCCCCGCACCAACCACGCTCCCCCCACCTCCCGAAATCGGAGGTCTCAAGGTTGGCAAGTATGAATATATCGCAAATTTTGTTATTGGCCCAGGCCTACAACTGAGAACCGCTGCAGCCCATACGGACCATAGCTAATAAACAAATATTTTTAGGCGACCCTCGAGGGGGAACTTGCAGCCCAACAAGGGACAATTGGGAAAGTTTGTGTCATGTTTGTCCTCAAACAAAAAACATACTAAAACAAAACAATTATACAATTATAGGACAAGGCATTTTTAAAAAAACATTAAAAATGGAAAAAGATGGCGGAAAAATAATTGTTTTGTTTTAGTATGTTTTTTGTTTGAGGACAAAAAATGACGCAAACCTTCCCAATTGTTAGAAAGCCCACTGTTTAACATGTTTGTGTCATGTTTGTCCTCAAACAAAAAACATACTAAAACAAAAAAATTATACAATAATAGGACAAGGCATTTTTAAAAAAAGATTAAAAATGGAAAAAGATGGCGGAAAAATAATTGTTTTGTTTTAGTATGTTTTTTGTTTGAGGACAAAAAATGACGCAAATCTTCCCATTTGTTAGAAAGCCCACTGTTTAACATGTTTGTGTGTATGCTTCACTGATGAGAGTATTTGGTGAACATACTTTTGTCCTACTAATTTCGGCGCTTCTTGAACTCACCTTAGTGTGTCTCATTTTGTCCACTAAATGTTTTATACTGTACGTGAATGCACAGAGGTGCACTTTGATGTTATTGACTTGTTGGAGTGCTAATCAGGCATATTTGGTCAGTGCATGACTGCAAGCTAATCAACGCTAACATGCTATTTAGGCTAGCTGTATGTACATATTGCAACATTATGACTCATTTGTAGGTATATTTGATCTCATTTAATATCCTTTACTTTAATCCTCTTTGTATGTAATTTAGTTTTGCATGTCTCATGACACATTATCTGTATGTAATATTGGCTGCATTTCAGATAGTTGTTTGTGTGCCATGTTGTTCCAGACCACAGCAAACATTACCTGAGTTGCCAAAGATTGTAATAAATATATTAAAAGAAGACAGCCTTAACTTGGACACACACATCTATACCTTGGGCCATTAAAAGCTAGTCATTTCCAGGAGTTATCTCACCTTCTGAGTAGCCTCTGATTTACTAATGGTTTCTAATGTTGTAAAAATGTGTAGAATAAATATTACATTTCAACATTTCTGTCAACGAAGATTTGCTTCAGCCTGTGACATATAGTCATTTTGATAGTAGGCTATTATACCTAATATAGACACTTACATCATGTGTTTCCTTCATTATAAGACTTATATACGGCTTTTCATTTTTTGCGGCTCCAGACAGATTTGTTTTTTGTATTTTTGGTCCAATATGGCTCTTTCAATGATTTGGGTTGCAGACCTCTGGTCTAAACCCATTGAGAAATTACCGTATGATAAAAACAAACACCACTAAAGGCTCCACAGTTTATTTTTTGTAGAGCACAATTTTAAAAATAGCCACTACTGCGATTACTGTGCAAAATAATGAACAATGAATAATCAATTCATGCAGTTGATTCTTTATTATTAAGATATGGTTTATTTATGTGCAACAAAAGGGCTCCATTAGACCTGCTTCCAACTACATGTTTAATATGTAATGTCCTGAAACATTAAAGTACATTATATTTTCAACACAGAGGCTCAGATAGTCACATGTATCACATTAAGTGATAGTATATACAATGTGGTTTTAAAAATGTACAAATAACCATTGGGCTTTAGCGTCCATCTCAATGCATAATTTATAAACTGTGCAGTGGTGATGAGACTGTAATGTTTAACTTTGATTACATGTTTGGACAATCTCTTGCAATTAGTGAATAACACAGGCAAAAATATTAACTATAACATTCAAAATGTGTCTAAAAAGGACCCAATTTGAGGGTTAAAGCAAAATGTGTTGGCATATAGTGTGGGGCAAGAGTGCATAATCATTACTCTGATGAATAAGCTAATTCACCTCCATGTTTTGGCATTCCCAGTGAGCATTAATCATATTACAAAACAATGCAAATAACATTGTGACTTTATTGCGTTGAACAGTGATACAGTGTTGAAATATGTACACTGGCTTGCTTCCCAGTTGGTCCAATTTATGGTAATGTGGATGGGAGCCATCTTGGGATTATTAAAATCAAACACTTTTCTTTCAAAATTCTATTTTAGAAATAGGGATCTTTCTGTGTGGAGTTTGCATGTTCTACCCGTGACTGCGTGGGTTCTGACGGAGGCAGATATCTACATATATCCATATTTAAGAGTTACTTCTTTATTCATAGTCTTATTAGAAAACAGCTAGTGTTTTTCCATTTGTTTTCTTTCTGGTTGTCCGCAAGTCCACTGTGAGTTACCTTGACTTTAGGAATGTGAAGAGGACAGATACTCCTTTCCTTATCTGTTCCTGTGTCCAGCTGAGGAAGACAATGGGCATGTGTTCGGGCTGGAGGGAGGGTCAACGAGGATGGGAGCAAGAGACACTTTATAGATGAGAAGGTTTCCGTATTTTAGATTAGATCATTTTAGCTGTGCTAGGGAACGTTTGCTGTACTGGATTGGTCTCACGTTTATTTTCAAAGCTTTGAAAATAAATCACAAAATACCCATTCTGTCTGGTGGTCAAATTGAACTCAGCTTATGTGTCATCAAAAGAACTTGGGAGTGACCAGCAACTTAAATTCCCTGGGAGGAACATCTGGTCCAAACGCAACAGTTCCCTCCGGGTACTCCGGCTTCCTCCCACCTCCAAAGACATGCACCTGGGGATAGGTTGATTGGCGACACTAAATTGGCCCTAGTGTGTGAATGTGAGTGTGAATGTTGTCTGTCTATCTGTGTTGGCCCTGCGATGAGGTGGCGACTTGTCCAGGGTGTACACCGCCTTCCGCCCGATTGTACCTGAGATAGGCTCCAGAAACCCCCCGCGACCCTGAAAGGGATAAGCGGTAGAAAATGGATGGATGGATATTTTAGATATAATCGTTCAATGCAATACAATGGTGAGAGAGGTAGGGCAGGTGAAGATGGATCATTTAAACTTTGGACAACTCCATCACTGTTAGCGCACTTTTGCTAACCTTTATTTACAAATTAGAATGTTTTTTTTTTTTAAAAGACATATGTATACTTGTTTTACATAAGGATTGGGAATGATAGACAAAATAAAAATAAAAAAAGGTCCCAGAGTTCTTCTAAAGATGAATTACTACAAACCCCATTTCCACATGGGAAATTGTGTTAGATGTAAATATAAACGGAATAAAATGATTTGCAAATCCTTTTCAACCCATATTCAATTGAATGCACTACAAAGACAAGATATTTGATGTTCAAACTCATAAACCTTTTTTTTTTTTTGCAAATAATAATTAACTTAGAATTTCATGGCTGCACCATGTGCCAAAGTAGTTGGGAATTGGTGTGTTCACCACTGTGTTATACGGCCTTTCCTTTTAACAACCCTCAGTAAACGTTTGGGAACTGAGGAGACACATTTTTTAAGCTTCGCAGGTGGAATTCTTTCCCATTCTTGCTTGATGTACAGCTTAAGTTGTTCAACAGTCTGGGGGTCTCCGTTGTGGTATTTTAGGCTTCATAATGCGCCACACATTTCTGTGTGGCACAGGTCTGGACTACAGGCAGGCCAGTCTAGTACCCGCACTCTTTTACTATAAAGCCACGTTGATGTAACACATGGCTTGGCATTGTCTTGCTGAAATAAGCAGGGGCGTCCATGGTAACCTTGCTTGGATGGCAACATATGTTGCTCCAAAACCTGTATGTACCGTTCAGCATTAATGGCGCCTTCACAGATGTGTAAGTTACCCATGTCTTGGACACTAATACACCCCTATACCATCACAGCTACTGGCTTTTAAACTGTGCGCCTATAACAATCCGGATGGTTCTTTTCCTCTTTGGTCCGGAGGACACGCCGTCCACAGTTTCCAAAAGCAATTTGAAATGTGGACTCGTCAGACCACAGAACACTTTTCCACTTTGTATCAGTCCATCTTAGATGAGCTCAGGCCCAGCGAAGCCGACGGCGTTTCTGGGTGTTGTTGATAAACGGTGTTCACTTTGCATAGGAGAGTTTTAACTTGCACTTACAGATGTAGCGACCAACTGTAGTTACTGACAGTGGGTTTCTGAAGTGTTCCTGAGCCCATGTGGTGATATCCTTTACACACTGATGTCGCTTGTTGATGCAGTACAGCCTGAGGGATCGAAGGTCACGAGTTTAGCTGCTTACGTGCAGTGATTTCTCCAGATTCTCTGAACCCTTTGATGATATTACGGACCGTAGATGGTGAAATCCCTAAATTCCTTGCAATGGCTGGTTGAGAAAGGTTTTTCTTAAACTGTTCAACAATTTGCTCACGCATTTGTTGACAAAGTGGTGACTCTCGCCCCATCCTTGTTTGAGAATGACTGAGCATTTCATGGAATCTACCCAATCATGGCACCCACCTGTTCCCAATTTGCCTGTTCACCTGTGGGATGTTCCAAATAAGTGTTTGATGAGAATTCCTCAACTTTATCAGTATTTATTGCCACCTTTCCCAACTTTTTTGTCACGTGTTGCTGGCATCAAATTCTAAAGTTAATGATTATTTGCACAAAAAAAAATGTTTATCAGTTTGAGCATCAAATATTTTGTCTTTGTAGTGCATTCAATTGAATATGGGTTGAAAAGGATTTGCAAATCATTGTATTCCGTTTATATTCACATCTAACACAAATTCCCAACTCATATGGAAACGGGGTTTGTAGTAAATGTCCTGGTGTACCAAAAGGTCAGAAATGTGCCCAGAGTACGCATCTTGCAATTTTGGGTACATTTTTAATTTTAGCAATTGGAACTTACCCGAATATTTACGGTAAAATCAAGGGTTATGCATACCTCCTCATATTTCCTGTTGATTGCGCACTGATGCCACCTAGATGTAGGTTTGTGCATTGTTCAAGCATTTTCAAAAGTTGCTAAGACAGGAAGTCTTCCCTTACGACAATAATCAATACTTGACAAAAACTATTTAAGGTTGAAGAACATGACCTAATTTACCAGTAATTTTTGACCTTATCTTCCAGGCCAACTTTTGTCAGACATGACTCAAGTATAAGAAGCACATTTTACATCTCAGTCTTCCTTTTATCCTGAGTGAAGGGAATCTGTGTATTGCTCAAGTCGATTCAAGGAAGCCATCACGCAAAGGTCGGACGTGGAGTCTGTTCTCTAATTAAGATTCCAAAAGATCATGGATCAAGAGCGACACACTAATTACATTTTTGGTTGTAATGTAAGGTCAGGTGGTCGGGCTCTCAACTAATTATTTGTCAGAAGATGTAGAAAAGCACAGTTCGTTTCAAAAATACAAGGCTATTTCATACCAGAGTAATACTTAAAAACTGAATGCTCCGGGAAAGCATTTCTTACAAAACCCCTCATCAAAACGTTTTTTTTTTATTCTTCCAACTTGTATCGGGGATTAAAAAACCTCATTTCTTTTTTTCTCTTGCGGTGACTGAAAATCGACCCGGATAAAAGTGTCAAGCAAATGCCAAAATGCAATTTTAATGTGTTCTTTCTTCTTCCCAAGAAGGAAAAAAAAACAGCAAAAATGGGAAATGACACATCCAGAATATCATCATTGGTTTTCATTTGACTATTCTTGTGTTGTTAGTAAATGAAGTTGATCCAAATGGCACCTGACTATGTGATGATTGGACTTTAATCAGTGTCATCAATCAGCCAACTCAATCATTCAATTCAACCTCGGCTCCTTTGGATGATTAATGTGGAATGATGGCGATCACTAATGTTGGCTCCATGGAAGCCAGGCTATGGTTTCGTGGTCCGAGAATTCATGGAGTTGAAAAAAAAAGACACACTAAGTGGCACTTTTAGTTGCCAAGTTCTTAGATTTGGCCAAATGAGTCGCCTACCTCCACAAGAGCTCTGTGCTCTTCTGCATACTTGCCAACCCTCCGGAATTTTCCGGGAGACTCACTCACGCCTCTCCCAAAAATCTCCCGGGACGACCATTCTCCCGAATTTCTTCCGATTTCCAGCCGGACTTAAGGCACGCCCCCTCCAGGTCCGTGCGGACCTGAGTGAGGACAGCCTGTCGTCACGTACGCTTGGCCAACCAAAAAGTAACCACAGAACACTATTGTTCTGTGGCTACTTTTTGGTTGGCCAACGGTTTACGTTGTATTGCGCACCCTGACGGCAAGTGTGGGAGTCGGTTCTGAAGTATGAAGTAAAGAGACTTAACTTCATCACCTCGCCTGGTTATTGACTCCAACCCAGAATACTACACTCATACCTACGCTCCTTCAAAGTCTGTGCTACTGGCTGCAAAGCATTGCACTTTCAAATACAACAATGAGTAGAGAGGAGGGTTATGTGTGTGTATATGTGTAAATAAATGAACGCTGAAATTCAAGTATTTATTTTATTTATATGTATATATATATATATATATATATATATATATATATTAGGGCTGCAACAACTAATTGATTAAAATCGATTATAAAAATAGTTTGCGATTAATTGAGTCATCGATTCGTTGGATCTATGCTATGCGCATGCGCAGAGGCTACGTTTTTTTTTTTTTTTTTTTTTTTAACCTTTATTTATAAACTGCAACATCTACAAACAGCTGAGAAACAATAATCAAAATATTAGGGGTAAAACGGTATGTGTATTTGTATCGAACCGTTTCGGTACGGGGGTTTCATTTCGGTGCGGAAGTGTACCGAACGAGTTTCCACACGGACATATTAAGTAGCGTACTGCATGTTGTGTAAACAATACTCAAAATGTCGGACATTTGAGGAATTTAAGAAACACCGCCCTGACAGCTCCGCAAAAGAAGACATGTCCGGTGAAAAGAGGACGTATGATCAGTCCATCCTAGCCCGTTAGCTGCTAGCATGCTAGCAAAAGAGAACTAGCAGCGATCGGTTTCACCGGACGTGAAGCGGATCGCTGCTAGCATGCTAGCAGCTAACGGGCTAGATCCTGACCATACGTCCTCTTTTCACCGGACATGTCCTCCTTTGCGGGGCTGTCGGGCGGTGTTTCTTAAATGCCTCAAATGTCCGGCATTTTGAGTTAGGGTTGCGTGTATTTTCAATATACGTTCAGGGTTAAGAAGGTTAAAAACAAAACAAATTGTGCGTGCAGCAGCATTCGTGAGGGAAGGGGAGAGACAGAGAGAGCGAGAGAGTTGTGTTAAACGTGCCTGCGTCGTCAGGCTCTGCTTTTTATCGATACATTTATCAGATTTTATTTTTTATTATCTATAGCAGGGGTGTCAAAAGTGTGCATTTTTGTAACATTTTCATTGTTTTATTTGGCAAGTTGAAAGAACATGGCGCCAGTATGCATTTTTTTCCCCAATAAAATACTGGAAAGGTTTGAAATGTAGTTTGTCTCTTTTATCCGATTATTAATCGATTAATCGAAATAATAATCGACAGATTAATCGATTATCAAATTAATCGTTAGTTGCAGCCCTAATATATATATATATATATATATATATATATATATATATATATATATATATATATATATATATATATATATAATAAAATACATATATATATATAGCTAGAATTCACAGAAAGTCAAGTATTTATTTTATTTATATATATATATATATATATATACTTGAATTTCAGTGAATTCTAGCTATAAATATACTCCGACCCTCTTAACCCCGCCCCCCGACCCCGCCCCCCTTAACCCCGCCCATCCGACCCCGCCCACCTCAGCCTGCCGTTCCCTTTAACTTGGACACAAACATCTATACCTTTGGCCATTCTAAGACAGTCATTTCAAGAGTTATCTCACCCTCTGATAAGTTTTACTAATGTTTCCCAATGTTATAAAAATGTGTAGAATAAATATTATTATTATTATTATTATTATTAAGCAACATCATGCGCCAAAGAAGGCAATCTCATTCATCAAAGCTGGAGAGACACCTTGTGCACATCCAAAGACAATAACCGGACTCCTTCACACAGCCAATGATTGGCAGCTACACGTTGACCTGGGAAAACAACTGAGGTTCCCCCAGCACATTGTAAAAACATCTCTACGGCCAGACATGATCATCATCTCAGAAGCTTCAAAACACCTCATCATGCTGGAACTAACAGTGCCTTGGGAGGAGCGGATTGAGGAAGCCAACGAAAGGAAACGTGCCAAGTATTAGGAGCTGGTGGAGGACTGCAGGGGCAGGGGCTGGAGGACTTTCTATGAGCCAATAGAAGTTGGCTGCCGTGGCTTTGCAGGACGCTCCCTCTGCAGAGTTTTTGGCCGATTGGGAGTCACGGGCGGCCAAAAGGAGGGCCATTCAATCCGTAAGTGACGCGGCAGAGAAAGCCACGAGGTGGTTGTGGCTGAAAAGGGCAGATCCGTGGGTTGCAACTGGGACACAAGCAGGGACTTGATCACCCCGGCTGGGTCGTCTGGACGAGGGTGTCTGATGTTGCGAGACCCGAAACACCCGATGAATCCAGGATACATCACTGATGTCCCAGTGCATCCAGGAGATGTATCTTTCAAGTACATTTCAACGTTTCTGTCAACGAAGATTAGTGTCAACCAGCAACACAGACATTTTGACAGTAGGCTAATGTAGATAATTAGCCACTTAGCCGTTGTTTGTGTACCATGTTGTTCCAGACCACAGCAAAACGTTACCCAGCTTACAAAGATTGTAATAATGTCAAGACTTGGTCCTTAGGTTTTGTTTTTCCGGAAGGCAACGGAAAGTTGGCTCGGGCGAGACGGGAATGTGAGTACATGATTTATTAAACACTATCAAAAAAGAACAAACAAAAGGCGCACACAAGGGCGGAGGTAAAAAACTTGGCTAATGAAAACAAAAGACTTGCACAAAGGCAAAAGACTATGAACAAAAAACAAAAACTTACTTGGCATGGAACTGTGAACATGGCATGAAGAAGAATGATCATAAAGAGTGATGTTGCCAGAAAGACAGCCTGGCAACTCCAAGCTTAAATAATAGTGACATGATTAGTGAAAACAGGTGCGTGACTCAAAACGTGAAACAGGTGCGTGACGTGACAGGTGAAAACTAATGGTTGCTATGGTGACAAAACAAGAGAGTGAAACCAGGAACTAAAAAGCGTCCAAAAAACAAACAGCACAAGGCCAAACAAAAACATGATCAACACAGACATGACAAATAAATCTATTAAAAGAAGAAAGCCTGCCATTTCCTTTAACTTGGACACACACATCTATACCTTTGGCCATTTTAATTCAGTAATTTCCAGGAGTTATCCATCCCTTTGAGAAGCCTCCGTTTAACTAATGTTTTCCAATGTTGTAAAAATGTGTAGAATAAATATTACATTACTAATTTTACGGGTGAGCTCAGTGTTTAGCATTTGCACTCACCTTTTGCTTGGGTGACTGATGTGTTTGCATGCAAACCACGTATCCCAACTGTGCAAAAAAACAAAACAACAATTACACAGAACGTGCTTGTTGTGCAGTACGATACCATGTCTTTATTCCTCAAGACATTTGGCTCAGCGGGTTCAGCCTGCTAGAGTATCTGCAATTGGCAGTACTGTTGCGCACAGTCAGGAACAAAAACAAGGCAGCAAAGCACCGCCAGATGGCTAAATTCACAATTCGGAGTGTGTGGCGGCAGGCTGACATGGTGGGTGGTAGCAATACCCATTAAAAGGCCATGTGAAGCTGATCAGCTGGGTCCCATTTTAGAGCCACGGACGCCGCTGCAGTACTTCTGGAAGCGGACGCGGGGGAGTGGAGGCAACATGGCGATTTACCTGCTTGCCATTGCACCTCATTAAGTTGCAGAAATGTACCCACATACTGGCCACGTTTTGCAGATGAGCGGCAGCAAGCAAGATTTAAGTCTGTTTTCGCTTTCTCTTTGTCAACAACAGTGTGACACCTTTTCTGTGTGTGTGCGTGTGTGTGTGTGTCACGACACATTTAAACGCCGATCACAGTCACACAAGCCGACTTGTGTCTTTTTCCTTCCTGGCTGCCAAATCCTATCGAGTATTATGAGCTTGCGCGCGCGACTGAAGGGCGAATTTACCTCACGTCACTCCTTGCCACTCACTTTTATTAAAAAGGTATCAGTTGCTGTCGTGCGAAAGGTGCCGTATGAGGCTTGAAAATAGCTCGGGTGATTGTTTTATGTGCACGGAAAAGGTGAGAGGATGTGTTCTTTAAATTGGATGAATTTATATTTTGAGAAAAGCTTTAGAGTGAAGTAGTGTAAAAAAAAAAAAAAAATGCCTCATGACTTGAATAACAAGACATTCGCTTTACTTATTCTTCTCACTTCAAAGGGCCTGGATTTTGTATTTTTTTTTAAAAGACCACACTCTTGATCCATCTTTAGAATTGTGTCTACAATGGTAATGCGTTGTGTAATTCGTAGATAAAAACATATACAATGATTTGCAAATCCTTTACAGCTTATATTTAATTGAAAACACTGCAAAGACAAGTTATTTAATGTTCGAACTGAGAAACTTATTTTTTTTTTGCAAATAAGCATTAACTTAGAATTTTATGGCGTCAACACACTGCAAAAAAGTTGGCACAGGGGCATTTTTACAACTGTGTTACCTGGCCTTTCCTTTTAAAAACACTCAGTAAACGTTTGGGAACGGAGGAGACCAATTTTTGAAGCTTTTCAGGTGGAATTATTTCCTTTTCTTGCTTGATGTACAGCTTAAGTTGTTCAACAACTCTACGTTGTGGTATTTGACGCTTCATATTGTGCCACACATTTTCAATGGGAGACATGTCTGGACTACAGGCAGGCCAGTCTAGTACCCGCACTCTTTTATTATGAAGCCACGCTGTTGTAACACATGCAGAATGTGGCTTGGCATTGTCTTTCTGAAATAAGCAGGGGCGTCCATGAAAAAGACGATGCTTGGATGGCAACATATGTTGCTCCAAAACCTGTATGTACCTTTCAGCATTAATGGTGCCTTCACAGATGTGTAAGTTACCCAGGCCTTAGGCACTAATACACCCCCATACCATCACAAATGCTGGCTTTTGAACTTTGCACCAATAACAGTTCAGATGGTTCTTTTTCTCTTTGGTCCGGAGGGAACGACAGTTATCCACAGTTTCCAAAAGCAATTTGAAATGTGGACTCGTCAGACCACAGAAAACTTTTCCACTTTTCATCAGTCCATCTTAGATTAGCTCGGGCCCAGTGAAGCCGGCTGCGTTTCTGGGTGTTGTTGATAAATAGCTTTCGCTTTGCATAGTAGAGTTTTAACTTGCACTTACAGATGTAGCAACAAACTGTAGTTACTGACAGTGGTTTTCTGAAGTGTTCCTGAGCCCATGTGGTGATATCCTTGACGAACTGGTGTCGCTTTTTGATGCAGTACCGCCTGAGGCATCGAAGGTCACGGGCCTTACCGTTTACGTGCAGTGGTTTCTTCAGATTCTCTGAAACTTTTGATGATATTACGGACAGTAGATGGTGAAATCCCTAAATTATTTTCAATAGCTCGTTGGGAAATGTTGTGCTTAAACTGTTGGACAATTTGCTCACGCATTTCTTCACAAAGTGGTGACCCTCGCCCCATCCTTGTTTGTGAATGACTGAACATTTCATGGAAGCTGCTTTTATACCCAATCATGGCACCCACCTGTTCCCAATTTGCCTGTTCACCTGTGGGATGTTCCAAATAAGTGTTTGATGAGCATTCCTCAACTTCCTCAGTCTTTTTTGCCACTTGCGTCAGCTTTTTTGAAACATGTTGAAGGCATCAAATGAGCTAATATTTGAAAAAAATAACAAAGTTTACCAGTTCGGACGTTATGTATCTTGTCTTTGCAGTCTATTCAATTGAATATAAGTTGAAAAAGATTTGCAAATCATCGTATTCTGTTTTTATTAACGATTTACACAACGTGACAACGTCACTGGTTTTGGGTTTTGTATAATAACCCAATGCGGTGCTCTATGCCAAAATGTTACAGATTAAATCTAATAACATATTTTTTACTATTGTCTTCAGTTTGTTAGAAAACATGTCACCCAATTTCCATGTGGAACAAGATAAACATAAATACTCCCCAAATCGGAACGATAATATAAAAACCCTAACCTCAACATAAAAAATAATGTAAAAAAGTACATAATACACAATCAACATCAAATATTTTAAATAACCATCCAGTTTGTACACAAAACCTCTATTGTCATCAAAAGGTCAAGGTTGACCCGGAGCATAAACACTATGCAGTTGTTTACGGCCACAACCAATAAGGGGGCCACATGATTATGGCCCTTGGCTTTTTTTCCCCTTTCATTTAAATCCGTTAGTTATAAAAGAGACAACGTCATGAACGTTAACATAACATACATTTTTCTGTTCAACAGTAAGGAATCAAAATGTGAATGTGTCGAACAAAAGGTAAACATATGACACATTTATTTGTGGCAGCACGGACAAAATTATTGTGGAGAGGGGCGTGGTTCGCGCGTTCCCTGCGGGCGGGGTGTGTGCGGAGGCCGGCCATGAAGCAGCAGACAGGTGAGTGGATGACTCAGCTGGAACGAGTTATCTAATCACCTGTTCCTTTATTAAGCAGCGTCGGAGACCATGAGGGCAGAGGGGACCTGGAAAGCAGCTGAAAAGCCACGGAAGAGTGCTGAAAAGCCGAAAAGAGAGACATTGTGAGGAGGAGGAGAGCTGAAAAGCCGACAGAGACTTGTGTGAGAATTTAATTAAAAGAATTGTAAAACGCCGACCCAAAGTGTTGTGCCCTTTCCTGTGGTCCCAGAAGAACCCGAGACAGAGACGTCTTCACAGTGGCGCCCAACAAGACGGACCACAGAAAATGTCGACAACATCCCCGCTGGAGGCGCTGGGCCAAGTGCTGGCCGAGGTGTCAACGGCAAGCCGGCAGCAGACACAGGTGCTGCAGGCATTAATGGACAGAGCAGAGGCGGCGGGAGGAATGTCCGCCATGAAACGCATGGTGGAGGGGGAGGACCCCCAGACATTCCTCGATGTCTTTGAGGCCACGGCGACATCGTGCAGGTGGCCAGAAGAGGAATGGGGCGCGAAGCTGCTGCCGCTTCTGGTGGGGGAGGCGCAGCGGGCGGCGGTGAGTCTCCCGGCGTCCGCCCGCATGCAGTATACAAACTTGCGCTGTGCCATACTAGATCGGGTCGGCAGCAGCCCCGAAGACCATCGCCGGAAGTTCCGGGCCATGATGTTGGGGCAAGGGGACCGGCCCTTCGTACTGGCATTCCAGCTCCGAGACGCAGCAACCCGTTGGCTCCAGCCAAATGGACTGGACCCAAAAATGCTGGAGGCCATCATCCTGGAGCGATTCGTGGAGGCAATCCCGGCCAGGACCTCCGCATGGGTACGGTACCACAGCCCCCCGGACGTCAAAGCTGCGGTGAAACTGGCGGAGGAACACCTGGCAGTACAGCGGGAGACAACAACCAAAACGGCCAAGAGACCCACCCCAGCACCCCGCCGACGACTCGCCCCGCTCTGGGGGGGGGGGGGGGGAGAGTCTCCGCAGTGGCAACCAAGCCAGCCGGAGCCACCCGGAGCCAGCGAACAGGTTCACCACACGGACATAAAAAAAGAACACGCACACACACACACCCAGAGACAGACGACAAAGGGGGGGACACGGGGTCATAAAATGTCTATGATTTGTGCATTGCAGGGTACCGACGCTGCGGGGAGAGGGCTTCCCTCGCAGATGGCACCTCAAACCCCAGGGCCGGTGTGCTGGAGGTGCGGACGGCCCGGGCACGTGCGCCGGGAGTGCTCCCTAATGGAGGTGGGGCAGGTGTTGCGGGTTGTCGGGCCTCCAGCACCCGCCCCCGATCGGGGGGAGACGTACTGTGTCCCGGTAAGGGTACAAGGGGGTACATATCGGGCGATGGTGGATTCGGGCTGCAAACAGTCCATGATCCACCAAAACCTGGTTTGGCCCGGGGCGTTGAGGCAGGCGACACGGGTGAAAATTATGTGTATTCATGGGGATGTGCACGAGTACCCTATGGTGCCAGTGGAAATTATATATAAGGAACAAAAGCATAAAGTTAAGGTTGCCGTAAGCGCGCAACTTACGCACCCCGTAATTCTAGGGACGAATTGGCCGGGATTTAACCATTTGGTGACACAATGTGTGGGGTTGCGTTCACAGACAGTAGGCGAGGGGAGTATCCGCGCGGTTCTCAGCGGCGACGCGGCTTCATCCGGGGCTGCCGAGCGGGAACCGGTGGGGGCTTCGCGGGAGGCCCCCCCGGTCCCCCGCTGGCAACCTACTGAGGACTTTCCCCTCGAGCAGTCCCGTGATGAAACCTTGCGCGAGGCCTGGGACCAGGTGGATTATATTGACGGTCAGCTGGTGCGCCCGGGGAAAGCGCGGGTATTCCCCCATTTTTCAATTATTAGGGATAGATTATACAGAGTGGGCCGTGACACTCAAACCGGGGAGGAACACACCCAGTTGTTGGTGCCAAAACACCGCCGGGAAATGGTTTTCCAGGCGGCGTATTTTAATCCCATGTCTGGCCACTTAGGGTATGATAAAACACTTAATCGGGTAATGGTTCGATTCTATTGGCCAGGCCTCCGGGCAGACGTGCGCCGTTGGTGCGCTGCCAGTCCGGACTGCCAGCTGGTGAACCCAGCGGCCACCCAAAAGGCGCCCTTGCGCCCATTACCGCTTATGGAGGTCCCGTTCGAAAGAATTGGGATGGACCTCATCGGACCATTCCACCCGAGCACACGGGGATACCGCTTTGTGTTAGTCCTGGTGGATTATGCAACGCGTTATCCCGAAGCAGTACCTTTGCGCTCCATCTCTGCCAAGAGTGTTGCGCAAGCGCTGTTTCAGGTCATCTCCCGAGTTGGAATCCCGAAAGAGATTCTGACTGACCAAGGCACGTCCTTTATGTCGCGCACGATAAAGGAACTCTACGGGTTACTGGGAATTAAAGCGATCCGCACCAGTGTATACCATCCGCAAACGGATGGGCTGGTGGAGAGATTAAATAAAACGCTGAAAACCATGATCCGTAAGTTTATGCACGAGGACAAACAGAATTGGGATAAATGGTTGGACCCCCTAATGTTTGCGATGCGGGAGGTACCCCAGGCCTCTGTTGGTTTTGCACCTTTTGAGTTGTTGTATGGCCGGAGGCCTCGCGGAGTGCTGGACGTCATTAAAGAAAGCTGGGAGGAGGGTCCAAGCTCCAGCAAGAATGAAATTCAATACGTCATGGACATGCGAGCAAAACTCCACAAGGTGGGGCACTTGTCACGTGAGAATTTGCTCCGTGCCCAAGAACGTCAGCGGCGCACGTATAACAGGGGGACCCAACTACGCAAATTCACACCGGGAGAAAAAGTACTTGTATTGCTTCCAACCTCAAACTCCAAATTACTTGCAAAGTGGCAGGGACCCTTTGAGGTCGCACGGTTAAGTGGGTGATGTCGATTATGAGGTTCGGCGCTCGGACCGACGCGGAGACACTCAGATCTATCATTTGAACCTGCTGAAGGCATGGAAAGAGGCGGAGCCTGTTTCCATGGTGACAGTAGTGGGGGAGGAGGAGGAGTTGGGGCCAGAGGTCCCGCGCTCTGGCCCGGCCCCCCGGCTGTCCTGTGACGACCAGCTCACATCAGCGCAGAGGGCGGATGTGGCTGAGTTACAGCGGCGCTGCTCTGATGTGTTCTCCTCGCGGCCCGGTCGCACGGATCTCATCCGACACCATATTGAGACCAGCCCGGGGGTTACGGTGCGGTCTCGGCCATATCGGCTTCCCGAACACAAACGCAAAGTAGTTCGGGAGGAATTAAAAACTATGCTTGAGTTGGGGGTGATAGAAGAATCCCACAGCGCGTGGTGCAGTCCCATTGTTCTGGTTGGGAAGAAGGATGGGACTGTGCGGTTCTGTGTGGATTACCGCAGGGTGAATGAACAATCACGGTTTGACGCGTACCCAATGCCTCGGGTCGACGAGCTCCTGGATCGGCTAGGCACTGCTCAATTTTTCACGACACTGGATTTGACCAAGGGCTACTGGCAGATTCCCTTGTCACCAGAGTCCCGAGAAAAAACGGCCTTTTGCACTCCGGACGGTTTGTACCAATTTGTGACACTTCCGTTTGGCTTGTTTGGTGCGCCCGCCACGTTCCAGCGTCTCATGGACCGAGTGCTGCGCCCCCACGCTGCATACGCGGCTGCCTACCTGGATGATGGCATCATCCAGAGTAGCAGCTGGGAACAACACATACGGCGAGTGGGGGCGGTGCTCGAGTCCCTGAGGCGGGCAGGGCTCACCGCCAACCCGGCGAAGTGCGCGGTTGGCCGTAGGGAGGTACAGTATCTGGGGTACCACTTGGGAAGGGGACAGGTGCGGCCGCAGGTAGACAAAACAGCGGCAATCGCGGCCTGTCCACCCCCCAAGACGAAAAAAGAGGTGAGGCAGTTTTTGGGACTGGCGGGCTATTACCGGCGGTTCATTCCCCGGTTCGCGGACTTAACCGGCCCACTGACTGACCTCACCCGAAAGGGTGCTCCAGAACTGGTCCAGTGGACGGAGCAGTGCCAGCGGGGGTTTGAGAAGGTAAAAACAGCACTCTGCGAGGAGCCGGTGCTGCACATGCCTAATTTTGACATCCCTTTCTGTCTGCAGGCGGACGCGTCGGGCCGGGGACTGGGGGCGGTGCTGTCTCAGCGGGTGGGGGACGTCGACCGCCCCGTGCTGTATATCAGCCGGAAACTCTCGGACCGGGAGGCAAGGTACAGCATGGTGGAGAGGGAGTGCCTTGCCATCCGGTAGGCGGTCGGGGCCCTCCGCTACTACCTGTTGGGGCGTGCCTTCAGTCTCTGCTCAGACCACAAACCTCTCCAGTGGCTCCATCGCATGAAGGACGGCAACGCACGGATCACCCGATGGTATCTGGCATTACAGCCCTATAACTTCCGGGTGGTCCACAGGCCGGGCGCGCAGATGGCCGTGGCCGATTTTCTCTCTCGGCCCGCTATAGGGGGTGGGGGGGAGTGAGCGCGGCCGGACAGCTGCCCGGCCTCAAATCTGGCGGTGGAGGCATGTGGAGAGGGGCGTGGTTCGCGCGTTCCCTGCGGGCGGGGTGTGTGCGGAGGCCGGCCATGAAGCAGCAGACAGGTGAGTGGATGACTCAGCTGGAACGAGTTATCTAATCACCTGTTCCTTTATTAAGCAGTGTCGGAGACCATGAGGGCAGAGGGGACCTGGAAAGCAGCTGAAAAGCCACGGAAGAGTGCTGAAAAGCCGAAAAGAGAGACATTGTGAGGAGGAGGAGAGCTGAAAAGCCGACAGAGACTTGTGTGAGAATTTAATTAAAAGAATTGTAAAACGCCGACCCAAAGTGTTGTGCCCTTTCCTGTGGTCCCAGAAGAACCCGAGACAGAGACGTCTTCACAATTATGTTTAAGTTTCACTTTTGCATCTCATAGCACATAAAAGTGGTGGTGCATTCAAGGAACCTTGATTAAAGTTCGAAACAAATATGTCGCTAGTTTTTAAAGATGCAGGTATAATGATAATAATAATAACAAGAAGAAAGATAATGATTGTTATTACCCACACATTGAAGGAACCTTGATCAAAGTTCGAAACAAAGGTGTCACTAGTTTTTAAAGATGCAAGACTAGTAATATTAATAATAATAATAACAGTAATAATAATACTAATAACAATGATTGTTATTATCTGCTCTTGATAATCCTACATACATCTTTTACATTTTTTTTGAGGAACTTAAAATGCGCAAACATTCCGCAAAAATCAATGGTAAACTTTTACAACGGTGCCATCAGCAGTGTCCTCACTTACGGCTTTTTAGTGTGGTTTGCTAACTGCACTAAAGCGAACCAACAGGCCCTCCAGCGAGTGGTTAAAGCGGCGGGGAAAATTACAAGGACGATACTCCTAGAGATGAGTGCCATGTACACAACTCGCTGCCTAAAACGAGTAAACAACATCCTGAAGGACAGATACCACCCAGCACATGGCCTCTTCAACCTGCTACCCTCTGGAAGGATGTATAGATCGATTCGCGCCAGGACCACCAGAATGTCTCACAGTCTGCATCCCCAGGCTGTGAGACTGCTAAATGAACAGCCTGCCCCTTTGCTGCCCCGGACCATCTTATTACCTCACTCTTCACCACCTCAATAATTGTGCTCTGGACATTGCATTGCTGCAACATCAACGTAACACCCATCAGACATCTGACTGTTCCCACCCCCACGTCCCTCTTATCGCGGTCTTCCTGACAATGCTAAAATGTAAACTATTGTCAACCTGCACATCAATGCAGTTTCTATGCCGTTGAACAAAGCTCAAACAAAATCTCGTTGACATGTATGACTTAAGTGTTATTATGACAATGACAATAAAGGAATTGATTGATTGATTGATTGATCAGGGAAACTTGACATATTTATAATTATTTGACAGATCAATGACAGATTGCATCATTATTAAAATGCACATACTGGTTACTTTATATCATTCTCTTTCAAATACGTCAAAAATGAGTTCTTAGGGTATGTAAACATACTGAGTATGTGTATGCGGGTTGGTTTAGGTTGGGGGCCCTTCAGGAGTCTAATAATAATAATAATAATAATTAACACTAAAGACCAAAATGCAACCACAAACTAAACCTTGTATAGGCCACGCAAAGCCTAAAATACTAACGATGTGTGTAAGACCTTGTTCACACTGAAGGTCAATTTCAATGTTTTGGCCCTTATGTGACCTGTATCAGAATGTTTTGAACAGTACAATTTAAAATTTGTTCAAACTGCAGTCGTTTGATTGGGACGTGTTCATCCGATCAATAGGTCATCAAAAAGTGAGAAGCGTCATAATTATTCGCCAAAATAGACAAATTAAAATTAATAGTTCACAAATGACCAGAAAACCGGCAAAAATAATGTGTTTTGGGAACTCGCGTCCACCACTCCTGTTTCCGACTGCTCGCCCAAACGCTCTTTGCAGCAAATGTCCCACAAACTGCGAGTGACCAAATATTTGCCTTCTTCCTTCTTAATCTTCTACGTGCATTCCGTTCATAAAATGTTGACTTTGATTTGCACAAAATCCTTCAAATCGCCATTAATGCTCCAGGACTGAGACCTGCTGGAATTGGAGCCATGTTTACTTCCGTAAAATCTGCTGCTCGTCTGACAAGAGGACCCCATATGTCTGCATGCGGATCGGATTGCGTCCACATTAGACATCGCATTTTTCTTTGTATTTCGATGGACTATATAAAAAGATCGGATTTGACAAAAAGAATCAGAATTACACATCCCACCCTGCAGATGTAAAAAAAAAAAATGAACCATAAACATTTCAATTATGTAGACACCAAGTAAGTGTAACCTCTAAAAATTATCCAAAGAAAACAAATGTAACCGATTGATTACTAAGTAGCATAGCATGTTGAGGCTAATCTTTCAGATGCAAGCTCGTGTGGATAATGCATATATTTTTGATATACTTTCATGCTTGAATATAACATTGTATTGTGTGATCATGCTACTGGTACTTCTCCACTCTGGAGATGTTCGTGCGGACGTTATACTTCCGTTGCCTTATTATCTGTTGTTGATGTCCATATTTGGTCCTCGAGCGCCCAGTGTCTGCACAAACATGATTAATCACTCCTCAAAAGGGAGGTTTGAGCCACTTCTGTTCTGTGAAGGACACGGTCCCTCTTCTTATCAACAGGTGCATCACTCTCTGTAAAAGGGGGGGCTGCCTTCTCACTATAAGAGTCAACTTCTTTTGTCTCACTTTTAGACCTCTCTTGGCGATGCTGTGGTTGCGTTGTAAGGGCTGGTCTCCTAAAGCTTTAGTAAAAGTTGGCCAAGTACTATTTTGTCTCGGTGGTCTCTTTTACTCAACATATATGTCATCCAAAAGAACTGGGGATGGACCAGTGTGTTGTATTCCTTGAGAGGAAGACTGGTCGCAAGCAACACTAAGGCCTACTGAAACCCACTACTACCGATCACGCAGTCTGATAGTTTATATATCAATGATGAAATCTTAACATTGCAACACATGCCAATACGGCCGGCTTAGCATACTAAAGTGCAATTTTATATTTCGCGCGAAATATCCTGCTGAAAACATCTCGGTATGATGACGTCAGCGCGTGATGAGCGGACATTTTGGGACAGCATAGTGTCCAGCTATTAAGTCGTCTGTTTTCATCGCAAATTTCCACAGGATTCTGGACATCTGTGTTGGTGAATCTTTTGCAATTTGTTCAATGAACAATGGAGACAGCAAACAAGAATGCTGTAGGTGGGAAGCGGGCGGCTGCAGCAACACAAACACAGCCGGTGTTACATTGTTTACATTCCCGGAAGATGACAGTCAAGCTTTACCATTGGCCTGTGGAGAACTGGGACAACAGAGACTCTTACCAGGAGGACTTTGAGTTGGATGCGCAGACGCGGTACTGTGAGTACGCATGCAGCTGCAGCTTCCAAACATTTGATCGCTTGCCCGTACGTGCGTGCCGCTATGTGCATGTCACGTACGTAACTTTGGGGACTTTGGGGAAATATATGTGCTGTATGAACTTTGGGGAGGTGAACGGTACTTTGGGCTGTGGGATTGAGTTTGTTGTGCAGGTGTTTGAGTTGTATTGGCGGGTTATATGGACGGGAGGGGGGAAGTGTTTGTTATGCGGGATTAATTTGTGGCATATTAAATATAAGCCTTGTTGTGTTGTGGCTAATAGAATATATATATGTCTTGTGTTTATTTACTGTTTTAGTCATTCCCAGCTGAATATAAGGTCCGACCCGCCTCTCACAGCATCTTCCCTATCTGAATCGCTCCCACTGCCCTCTAGTCCTTCACTCTCACTTTCCTCATCCACGAATCTTTCATCCTCGCTCAAATTAATGGGGAAATCGTAGCTGTCTCGGTCCGAATCGCTCTCGCTGCTGGTGGCCATGATTGTAAACAATGTGCAGATGTGAGGAGCTCCACAACCTGTGACGTCACGCGCATATCGTCTGCTACTTCCGGTACAGGCAAGGCTTTTTTATCAGCGACCAAAAGTTGCAAACTTTATCGTCCATGTTCTCTACTAAATCCTTTCAGCAAAAATATGGCAATATCGCGAAATGATCAAGTATGACACATAGAATGGACCTGCTATCCCCGTTTAAATAAGAAAATCGCATTTCAGTAGGCCTTTAACTGTACACTGTGTTAAATAACTGAGGCTTAAATTCATTAATGACATCTTTACATCAGCTGACATTTCTCTTTTTTTTTTTTTTTCTTCGCTGTGTTTCAGACAGTTTAGTTTGTTTTGACATTTTTACAAAGTTCTCTGGTCATCATCAATAAATTTGCCCCTTGTCCCCCACAGAGCGCGAGCAGGTGCAACTCAGCTTGAAGAAGACAAAAAAAATGGGACTTTTTTGCCATTATCATTTTTGTAGAAATACTAAAGAGTTAACTAGTTTAAAGCGGGTTTTCCCCCTTAGTGGCGCCTGCTGTACCGCCTATGTACATGATACATACCGAGGGACTGAACTGTTGGTATATTGAGACCTGCCTATGCAGCTAAAATGTTATGAATCAGTCACACAGTGTTTGCCTTGTCCTTCTTGAACCATTGAGTCGATTTACCGACATAATGTTCCCATTAAACTGCGCCAGTCAATCTTGCTTGGACCTTTTACCTACAGAGATTCGATTTGTTTTCCTTCAGAATACCAGGCATGCCAGAATCCTGTGAGGGGACCAATTGCTCTAAAATTACATTTTTCTTGTGCATAACTCAATAGCATCAGAGATAACACTTTTATTTATTACTCTTACTGTACATTAAAGTAGAACATTGATGCATGTTGGAAATGTGATTATCATATCTCCCGGGTTGAAATCTGGCTCAGACATCTGTGGAGTTTGAATGTTTTTTTTTTGTGTACGCTACTAACTAACAAGACGGCGTCAGAAGCACAGCAAGTTCAATGCAAGAAATATTGTTAAACTAATAAATGCAACAACCAGCACCACACTAAAATTTAATTGATAAAAAAGAAGGAGGCAATATCACACAGCAAACAACTTGTAAGTACACGCACATAATCACACACTACTACTACTATGGGGGAATGATGAACAACAAAGCAAAAATTGACATTATAAGCTTGCAATCCTAGAATACCCCATTTGTGGGGGGGGGGACCCTAAAAAAGCCATCAAAGCACGTTAAATCTCTTTATAAACAGAAAATCATCACACGTGTGGAGGAAAATGCAGAGTCTGTGTCTGCATGCATTCAGAAGTGCATGGAGGATGTTAGTGTGATCAAGAACATCCCCACACGGGCCAACGAGAAACCCTGGATGAACAGTGAGGCACGTGCAATGCTGAAGGCTCGAAACAACGCTTTTAAATCTGGCGACATGGTAGCGCTTAAAAGAGGTAGAGCCAACCTGAACCGTGCCATTAGGGTTGCAAAGCGTGCTCACAGTCAGAAAGTGCAGGACTTCTTCGAGAACCCCACAAACACTAGACAAATGTGGCAGGGCATACATGTCATTACGGACATCACACGTCACCTAGCAACAGGAACCGCCTTTTAAAATGGTAAATGGGTTATACAAACCCCGTTTCCGTATGAGTTGGGAAATTGTGTTATATGTAAATATAAACGGAATACAATGATTTGCAAATCATTTTCAACCCATATTCAATTGAATGCACTACAAAGACAACATATTTGATGTTCAAACTGATAAACTTTTTTTTTTTTTTGCAACATTATCATTAACTTTAGAATTTGATGCCAGCAACACGTGCCAAAGTAGTTGGGAAAGGGCATGTTCACCAATGTGTTACACGGCCTTTCCTTTTAACAACACTCAGTAAACGTTTGGGAACTGAGGAGACACATTTTTAAGCTTCTCAGGTGGAATTCTTTCCCATTCTTGCTTGATGTACAGCTTAAGTTGTTCAGCAGTCCGGGGGTTTCTGTTGTGGTATTTTAGGCTTCATAATGCGCCACACATTTTCAATGGGAGACAGGTCTGGACTACAGGAAGGCCAGTCTAGTACCCGCACTCTTTTACTATGAAGCCACGTTGATGTAACACGTGGCTTGGCATTGTCTTGCTGAAATAAGCAGGGGCGTCCATAGTAACGTTGCTTGGATGGCAACATATGTTGCTCCAAAACCTGTATGTACCTTTCAGCATTAATGGTGCCTTCACAGATGTGTAAGTTACCCATGTCTTGGGCACTAATACACCCCCATACCATCACAGATGCTGGCTTTTCAACTTTGCGCCTATAACAGTTTGGATGGTTCTTTTCCTCTTTGGTCCAGAGGACACGACATCCACAGTTTCCAAAAACTATTTGAAATGTGGACTCGTCAGACCACAGAACACTTTTCCACTTTGTATCAGTCCATCTTAGATGAGCTCAGGCCCAGCGAAGCCGACGGCGTTTCTGGGTGTTGTTGATAAACGGTTTTCGCCTTGCATAGGAGAGTTTTAACTTGCACTTACAGATGTAGCGACCAACTGTAGTTACTGACAGTGGTTTTCTGAAGTGTCCCTGAGCCCATGTGGTGATATCCTTTACACACTGATGTTGCTTGTTGATGCAGTACAGCCTGAGGGATCGAAGGTCACGGGCTTAGCTGCTTACGTGCAGTGATTTCTCCAGATTCTCTGAACTCTTTGATGATACTACGGACCGTAGATGGTGAAATCCCTAAATTCTTTTTCTTGAACTGTTCAACAATTTGCTAACGCATTTGTTGACAACGTGGTGACCCTTGCCCCATCCTTGTTTGTGAATGACTGAGCATTTCATGGAATCTACTTTTATACCCAATCATGGCACCCACCTGTTCCCAATTTGCCTGTTCACCTGTGGGATGTTCCAAATAAGTGTTTGATGAGCATTCCTCAACTTTTTCAGTATTTATTGCCACCTTTCCCAACTTCTTTGTCACGTGTTGCTGGCATCAAATTCTATAGTTAATGATTATTTGCAAAAAAAAAAAGTTTATCAGTTTGAACATCAAATATGTTGTCTTTGTAGAATATTCAACTGAATATGGGTTGAAAATTATTTGCAAATCATTGTATTCCGTTTATATTTACATCTAACACAATTTCCCAACTAATATGGAAACAGGGTTTGTACTTGTATAGCGCTTTTCTACCTTCAAGGTACTCAAAGCGCTTTGACACTATTTCCACATTCACCCATTCACACACACATTCACACACTGATGGTGGGAGCTGCCATGCAAGGCCCTAACCACGACCCATCATAAGAAAGGGTGAAGTGTCTTGCTCAAGGACACAACGGACGTGACGAGGTTGGTAGAAGGTGGGGATCGAACCAGGAACCCTCAGGTTGCTGGCATGGCCACTCTCCCAACAGCGCCACGCCGTTCCCAAAGGCACATACACATACTGTGGTCTCATTAAAAATCTCAACTGCATACTATATGCCTTTTATTTTTTTAAGTAATGCAATAATTACTTCCTTTAGTAATTAATTACATGTACTAAATAATAATTTATTTGGTAATTCAATTGCTTTTTTGGCAAAGTATCGAGTAACTATATTGAATCACTTTAATAAAGTATTTTGCTAAACACTGGTTGTGAGTGGAAGACTCTATTTGTCCCGTAATGGAAGTGTGAGTGTGTTGGTCAATATAGCAGCCCTTCCAGGATTTCATAGGCTTGTTTTGTGATTGCCTAAAATGCCTGAATTTGGGTCAGCCTTTTCAGAAAGTTGCATCAAAAGTTGCGATGTTTTGAAGCTTTCTTCTTTTTTTTCAATAACATTGAATATACGTGCGACTTTATGAATTTGGTCCTTGTAACCTTAACCTCAAAAAAGCACAGGATATCAAAAAACATTGGAAAACAAATGTATCAGGGACAGTGTAGGTTTGCACCATTGTTACTGTTTAGCGTGCTGGAGCTTGCGGCGTGACCCCAGGCTGCAGAGACAGAAAGCGACGTGCAGGTAAAAGTATTTATTTGTGGAGAAATTATGTAGCACCAGCATGGCCGAGACAGTGGACCGAAAGTGATTAAAAAAATACTTTGTAGAAACAGAGGCAGACACTTACAGGCATAAAGCAGAGCGAAGAGTACGGAACGTAGGATGCAACATGCAGAATACCAGTTAATCTGAACACAAAGAAAAGGAAAACATATTAGACCAGACAATGCTCGCTTAAGGACCTGATGGGACCTGATTGGCAATCACAACCAGTTGAGCCGCCTGATTGCCAATCAGGAACAAGTGAGGAAGCAGTGCTCTCAGCAAAGGTAAAGATGCAGCCTGACATGACAAACAGGAAAGGAAAATTAAGAAAATAAGAGCGCTGGAATGAAAATGGAAACCAAAACACCGGAAAACATGTTTTAGGAAGCCATGTACCCCCCCACCCCCCTACTCCTGCACACTTAAAGGGGAACATTATCACCAGATCTATGTAAGCGTCAATATATACCTTGATGTTGCAGAAAAAAGGCCATATATTTTTTTAACCGATTTCCGAACTCTAAATGGGTGAATTTTGGCGAATTAAACGCCTTTCTAATATTCGCTCTCGGAGCGATGACGTCACGTTGTGACGTCACATCGGGAAGCAATCCGCCATTTTCTCAAACACCGAGTCAAATCAGCTCTGTTATTTTCCATTTTTTCGACTGTTTTCCGTACCTTGGAGACATCATGCCTCGTCGGTGTGTTGTCGGAGGGTGTAACAACACGAACAGGGACGGATTCAAGTTGCACCAGTGGCCCAAAGATGCGAAAGTGGCAAGAAATTGGACGTTTGTTCCGTACACTTTACCGACGAAAGCTATGCTACGACAGAGATGGCAAGAATGTGTGGATATCCTGCGACACTCAAAGCAGATGCATTTCCAACGATAAAGTCAAAGAAATCTGCTGCCAGACCCCCATTGAATCTGCCGGAGTGTGTGAGCAATTCAGGGACAAAGGACCTCGGTAGCACGGCAAGCAATGGCGGCAGTTTGTTCCCGCAGACGAGCGAGCTAAACCCCCTGGATGTCTTGGCTTACACCGTCCCTTATGCCACCGAAGATGATCAAGAGAATAATACCGACCCTAGCTTCCCTGGCCTGCTGACATGAGGGTATGTCTACAGAATATATTAATTGATGAAAATTGGGCTGTCTGCACTCTCAAAGTGCATGTTGTTGCCAAATGTATTTCATATGCTGTAAACCTAGTTCATAGTTGTTAGTTTCCTTTAATGCCAAACAAACACATACCAATCGTTGGTTAGAAGGCGATCGCCGAATTTGTCCTCGCTTTCTCCCATGTCGCTGGCTGTCGTGTCGTTTTCGTCGGTTTCGCTTGCATACGGTTCAAACCGATATGGCTCAATAGCTTCAGTTTCTTCTTCAATTTCGTTTTCGCTACCTGCCTCCACACTACAACCATCCGTTTCACTACATGCGTAATCTGTTGAATCGCTTAAGCCGCTGAAATCCGAGTCTGAATCCGAGCTAATGTTGCTATAGCTTGCTGTTCTTTCCGCCATGTTTGTTTGTGTTGGCTTCACTATGTGACGTCACAGGAAAATGGACAGGTGTTTATAACGATTTTTAAAATCAGGCACTTTGAAGCTTTTTTTAGGGATATTGCATGATGGGTCAAATTTTGAAAAAACTTCGAAAAATAAAATGAGCCACTGGGAACTGATTTTTAATGGTTTTAACCATTCTGAAATTGTGATAATGTTCCCCTTTAAAAAAGTAAGCAATACATTATCTAGCGTTGAATCATTTATATTTAATAAATTATTTTGTTATGATTTCTTTTTTAAATAAATCTTTATAAAGAGCATATCTTAAGTGGCCTTTCATGATTATACGCATGTGCTCGGTGGGCTTTATCTGTTGACTTATCCAGATGAAGTGAGTAAAGTCCATAATTAACCACACAAATACTAGTCCAGTGGTTCTTAACCTGGGTTCGATCGAACCCTAGGGGTTCGGTGAGTCGGCCTCAGGGGTTCGGCGGAGCCTCTGCCGCTGAGGTCAAGACACACCAGACTCAACGTGTAAATAAAAACTTCTCCCTATCGGTGTATTACGGATACCCCCGAACAATGTTCCCTTTAATTTTCCATCCGATTTGCAGGTGTGTAATTTGTTGTGAGTTCATGCACTGTGTTGGTTTTGTTCTTTGAACAAGGTGATGTTCATGCACGGTTCATTTTGCGCACCAATAAAAAAAAACATATAACTTTGTCTTGAATTTGAAAAAATAAACATTTTATTTTTCACTAAAGAAGGGTTCGGTGAATGCGCATATGAAACCGGTGGGGTTCGGTACCTCCAACAAGGTTAAGAACCACTGTACTAGTCAATGCATCCAGTCAAACAAACGACCGAGTCTGCAAATGTACTAATTAATCAAAGCACCACGTCAGTAAAAATAACTTTGAATAGACGCACGATATAAATGAAATATTCAAGAAGAAACACTCCTTTTTCTCTCTGGCTCTTGACGAAGGCGGTCATGCTCCCGCTCTCTTTGTATCTCCCATGCCTGCTTCTTTGTCTTGTCTTAACTTTAAGAGCCTCTCTTTCTGCGCTGTTCTCCGAAATCTAAACATGATGGAATTGATCAACTGGATTTGCAGCTCAATAGCTAACAGCAAGCTAGCGCTTCTCAATGTAAACAAATGGGTGGATCTACATATACATCGACTCTAACGATACCAAGTATAATCACAAAATATTTTGTCTTTTTTTGTTTTGTTTATAAAGTCAGGAAATATGTCACTGGACACAGGAGAACTTTAATTATGACCAATGTATGACCCTGTAAATACTTGGTATTGGATTTAAACCAAAATGTGTGTTATCACC
The DNA here is from genome assembly GCF_033978685.3 of Nerophis lumbriciformis. Lineage (NCBI taxonomy): Eukaryota > Metazoa > Chordata > Actinopteri > Syngnathiformes > Syngnathidae > Nerophis > Nerophis lumbriciformis. The sequence continues at coordinate 16,340,429 of NC_084570.2, read as the reverse complement.
TAAAATTACCGTAAGATAAAGTATCGAAATAACAAAGAGTGATTATTACATTTTAACAGAAGTGTAGGTAGAACATGTTAAAAGAGAAAGTAAGCAGATATTAACAGTAAATGAACGAGTACATTATTAATCCATTTTCTACTGCTTGTCCCTTATAAATTTGACAAAATATTAGAATGATAAATGACACAATATGTTACTGCATATGTCAGCAGCCAAATTAGGAGCCTTTGTTTGTTTACTTACTACTAAAAGAGACAAATGTTGTCCTTGATTGCAATAAGAAACATATGTTTAATGTGTATATTAAGATTGTCTGTTAAAATACAGTCAATAATGAAATTTTTTTTGTGGTCCCCTTTATTTTGAAAAGTATCGAAATGCATTTTGCTACCGGTACCAAAATATTGGTCTCGGTACAACCCTTCTGCCTTATAAAACAATAAAGAACTTTGTTTTTGTCTTCTTTCTCTGTGTTTGTTCAGGATCAATACGCCTTGAGCTCCCCCCTGTCCATATGAGGCGTTCAAGCGCACTGTGTAGATATGAGTTTTCAGACAGCAATAAAGTCCCACTGTTTGTTATTACTATTCACGTACACTTAGCGTACCTCACTTCGGGAACCTGGGCTTTACACCGTTGCAAAGTACAACAACAATAATCAACATATAGTTAAATGAGAGGTTTTACCACAATTCAAATTAAATCCAATCATTATAAGGCAGTGTAATTGACACCCTTTGTTCTAGGGTGGTATACCGTTACTGGTGTGGTATCGCGGTACTAATGAAGCAAAAACGGTTCTATACTCTGTTTGAAAAGTACCGGTCATGATTTTGCTGGTTTTGCGAGCAGAGGAGCATGTTCGGCAGCGCACAATCAGGGAGGACTTGCAAGCAGACACAGCGTGTAGACAAAAAAGGGAGAACGGACGCATTTTGGCCTAAAACTATAGATAAAGGTGAAGTTATAACACTGAAACACCCTCAGGTGCTTTAAGACATGGATAGATAGCTAGCAGCGAACGTCCATTCGCAGTCGGCTGTGTTTTACCTACTTCTAAATCGCTAATCCTTGTCTCCATGGCGACAAATAAAGTAAGTTTCTTACAAGTATCATCCCTGCAGGACGAGGAATAGCTAAACATGCTTTACTACACACCGTAGGAGGATACGATAGCTAACCGCTAACAGCTAGCTAGCACCCTGAATGTAAACAAATGCCATGGGTGGATCTACACCTGACATCCACTGTAATGATACCAAGTACAAGAGCATATCTACTATGATTACATAAATATTTTTTTATTGTCACAAATTATTTTTACTTTTTTTTTATTTTATTTATTTTATTATGTTTATAAACTCAGGAAATAGGTCCCTGGACACATGAGAACTTAAATTATGACCAATGTATGATCCCGTAACTACTTGGTATTAGATTGATACCTAAATGTGTGGTATCATCCAAAAACTAATGTTAAGTATCCAAACAACAGAATAATAAGTGATTATTACATTTTAACAGAAGTGTAGATAGAAAATAAACAGAAAATAAGCAAATACTAACAGTAAATGAAATAAGCAAATACTAACAGTAAATGAACAAGTAGATTAATAATCATTTTTTACAGCTTGTCCCTCACAATTTTGACAAAATAGAATGAGAAATGACACAATATGATACTGCATACGCCAGCAGACTAATTAGGAGCCTTTGTTTGTTTACTTACTAATAAAAGACAAGTTGTCTAGTATGTTCACTATTTTATTTAAAGACAAACTTGCAATAATAAACATATGTGTAATGTACCTTAAGATTTTTTGTTAAAATAAAGCCAATAATGCATTTTTTTGTGGTCCCCTTTATTTAGAAAAGTACCGAAAAGTATCGAAATACATGTTGGTACCGGTACTAAAATATTGGTATCGGGACAACTGTTATGGTTTACAGAGAGGAGATGACGACAAAGATAGTTCTATGTATTTATTATGTATATTACCATATATATAATAATCAAACAGTAATAATAATAATAATAACTACGGAAATGGAGTGTGAGACAAAATCCAAGAGTGAGTGGTGTTAGACTATGTGTGTGGTTAGCTGTTGTGTATTACCGTGATGTTGGATGAGGAAGCAGACAAATCCAAAGGGGGCTAGGCAAAAGGGGTCCGTGATCCGCGTGAGGTCCGTGGGGCAGAGAGAGGCGTCGGAGTCTGTGTCCAAAGCGAGGGTGGAGGATCAAAGAAGGCAGGTCAAAACCACAGGGGAAACAACTGGTAAGACTCGGGAAGGAACTACGGGAGAACAAACAAGGGCGTCAGACACGGAGGGAAAACGCAGAGAGTAAGAGAGCATAAATCTTTGGCTTACGGTACACCAAGGGTAAACTAAGTTTCCGCATGGATCCTAGGGTCCACTGGTCCTTTATATAGCTCCCTCTCATCAGGTCCAGGTGCGTTGATTGCTGATCGCCCACAGCCTTGCCGGCATGTGGGCGTGACGCGGCAAGCGAAAGATGAGGGCCGTGACAACAACACTACTTTGTTCTATTAATTTATGGTTCCACTGTAGATAATTGAGTATCGCAGCTTCAAAGTGCCTTAATGTTAGAGTGTAACTCTTGTATAAATGTCAGTCGTTATTCAAAGATTCTGCTCCATTTACTGGATATTATCCTTAATAAACGTTGGCTGTCCCAGCCTATAACATTCTCTTTATTGTCCCTCAATGGAGCTAAAGAAATGTAGATCATGCAACTTAAATTAGTGTGATGAGACGCATGAGAAAATGAATATATCAGTAATTATAAGTGTCCAAATAAATTCAGTCTACTGGATCACATATAAAGGTCAATTTACTTACTTACATATAACGATTTTATTACGCACGTTGTCCACCACCTGGGCCCAATCTCCCGCCATGCTTACAATTAGACATGAACCCCTCGTCGTCGGCGCCACCCATGGTGATAATGGCAAACACTGACCCTGCCCCCCCCCCACCCCGCCCCGAAATCCACTCACCCAACTGCCCTATCAGAAATCTCCCCTCAATCATTCTCTCCACAGAGCCCATCCACTCTACCCTCTTCAGTCAAGCATGAGCTGTCCTTTGTGGCAGAGCGAGATGGCGGGAGAGAGGCTGACTTTCATTTCCGCCGCTCCGCCGTGCAGCTTTGACGCGCTTGCACGGTTCCGGTAAACTCGTCTTCCCCCTTGAGAGGCCCATCGAGTCCACAATCTAAGGCCTTGTAATACAGTACCTGGCCCACAATAATATATTGTGCCTCATGCTGGATGGTTATCGACAGGCTGGCTGCTGATGTGTGTGTTAGCTCACCTGACGATGGTGATGATACCAAGTCTTTATGCTCTAATATCGACCCTCTATTTAAAATATCAATACTTTTGATACTTAAGTTCAGGGGTGTCCGGACTTTTTCCAACAAAGGGCCGCATACTGAAAAGTCAAAGTATCTAGGGTCCATAATGATATTTTTTCATATAAAAAAAAATGTCATCAAATATGTATTATTAGTGACTAAGTACACTATATTGCCAAAAGTATTTGGCCACCTGCCTTGACTCACATATGAACTTGAAGTGCCATCCCATTCCTAACTCATAGGGTTCAATATGATGTGGGTCCACCTTTTGCAGCTATTACAGCTTCAACTCTTCTGGGAAGGCTGTCCACAAGGTTGCAGAGTGTGTTTATAGGAATTTTCCACCATTCTTCCAAAAGCGCATTGGGAAGGTCACACACTGATGTTGGTCGAGAAGGCCTGGCTCTCAGTCTCTGTTGTAATTCATCCCAAAGGTGTTCTATCGGGTTCAGGTCAGGACTCTGTGCAGGCCAGTCAAGTTCATCCACACCAGACTCTGTCATCCACGTCTTTATGGACCTTGCTTTGTGCACTGGTGCACAGTCATGTTGGAAGAGGAAGGGGCCCGCTCCAAACTGTTCCCATAAGCTTGGGAGTATGGAATTGTCCAAAATGTTTCGGTATCCTGGAGCATTCCAAGTTCCTTTCACTGGAACTAAGGGGGCAAGCCCAACTCCTGAAAAGCAACCACACACCATAATTCCTCCTCCACCAAATTTCACACTCGGCACAATGCAGTCCAAAATGTACCGTTCTCCTGGCAACCTCCAAACCCAGAATTGTCCATCAGATTGCCAGATGGAAAAGCGTGATTCATCACTCCAGAGAACGAGTCACCACTACTCTAGAGTCCAGTGGCGACGTGCTTTACACCACTGCATCTGACGCTTTGCATTGGACTTGGTGATGTATGGCTTAGATGCAGCTGCCCAGCCATGGAAACCCATTCCATGAAGCTCTCTGCGTACTGTACGTGGGCTAATTGGAAGGTCACATGAAGTTTGGAGCTCTGTAGCAACTGACTGTGCAGAAAGTCTTTGCACTATGTGCTTCTGCATTCGCTGACCCCTCTCTGTCAGTTTACGTGGCCTACCACTTCGTGGCTGAGTTGCTGTTGTTCCCAAACTCTTCCATTTACTTATAATAGAGCCGACAGTTGACTTTGGAATATTTAGGAGCGAGGAAATTTCACGACTAGATTTGTTGCACAGGGGCATCCTATGACAGTTCCACCCTGGAAATCACTGAGCTCCTGAGAGCGGCTCATTTTTTCACACATATTTGTAGAAACTGTTTCCATGCCTAAGTGCTTGATTTTATACACCTGTGTCTGGGCCAAGTGATTAGGACTCCTAATTCTGATCATTTAGATGGGTGGCCAAATTCTTTTGGCAATATAGTGTATATTATTATTAATTATGATATAGAACATTTCAGCTTTTTATCATTACATACCCATTTTTTTTAAATATTTTTTATTACATTTTTACTGTTTTTTTCCCCATGTACTTTGAATATGGTGCAGAGTGTCCGAATCCCTGAATTGTAGGTGTAAATGTACAAAATGAGCTCAAGGTAGCCTTAAACATTAGCATATGCACATTCAAATGCTAACACTTGCCATGTGTGCTAATGATGGCATGCTAACAGTTAGCATGTATCACATTTCAAGTAACACGGCTGTAAGGCTGTGGAAATAGAGAAAAAAAGTGTAAAATTAGATGAAAAAGTTAGCTTGCTTAAGTTAGCTTGCAAGCATGCTATTGTTAGCATGCTAACAGTTAACAAGTGTCACTTACCAAGTTACATGACTCTGGGGTAAACGGTTGCAAAACTAGCTCAAAAAGTTAGCATGCTAATTTGGACATGCTAGCAGGCCAGCGTTACCATTACCATACTGTTTTTTTTTTAATGCATGTGTTTTATGAAAATACACAACTTTGAAAATGTTCGCTGACATGTTAGGTATATTTGCACAAAGTATCGGACAATATCGCCAATACCAGCCTGAATTTTACTTGGTATCGTTTCGGAAAGAAGGTCAGTGGTATTGCACATCACTACTCTTTTGCTTGGCCAGCAATCTCAATTAGGATATGTTCCCAATTGCCTGACACGGGACAGATAAAATGTAAACAAACATATAAATGCATGTAAATTAAGAAGTGAATGTTTATATGCTACAGTACCCAGAAGGCTTAGCGCCGTACACATGAACCGGGTGCATGTCTAATCCCCGGTTTTTGTTGGAAATGTTTTCCATTCTCTCATATTTAGTGGAGGTAGGAAGAAGTTGTGCCAACGTAATTACCCTTTGCATAATGGCATTAGTTTGAACAGGAAGCATGTGTGAGGCTGGTTATTTAACGGATCTCTGAGAAAACCTTTTCTGCTGCAGACTGAACGCACTTTTTTTCACTGCCTTTAATTTGTAAATATTTGATTATGCATGATCAAAAAAAGAAAACACTCTTCATTTTGCAGATTTTATTGTAATAATTCAGGCCTTTTTATATTAGCATAGTATGCCCAATAGTCTGAATTACATGCATTACTTAACACATCTCTTTTCTACTTACAGACAAAATGGTTATTCTAAAGTTTTTAAACAAGCCGCGTGAGAGTAAATGCATAAACTGTATATTGCGGACTATAGAGCGCACTGGTATATTAACCGCACCCACAAAATTTTAGGGAAAAACATATTTTACAATATGTTAGCTGCGCCGGACTATGAGCTACAGATATACATTGTGAAATGAGTCATTTACACAGAAAAATTCTGTAAATTTTTATTTCCATACCTTACTTATTTTCCAATGGCGCCTGTAACATGGCAGTAAAACGGGTGATCAAACAAAACAGAAGTCATTGTCATGGACCCACGAGCTTACGAAAGCTAGCGCTCCAATCAGTGAAACAGACCCTAGGTGAGACTCTTGATGAGTTTACCGGGGAATTTGCAAAACTGAAACAATACAAAAAGAATGTCGTTGTAAGTTACATATGTTAGCTAATTCCAACGACACTAGCTTCATTACATTACGATAGCACGTACAAACATACATGCCAACCTTGAGACCTCTGAATTCGGGAGATTGGAGGGAGTAGCGGGGGGTGTATACAAGTATTTCTTATATATATATATATATATATATATATATATAAATAATCCGTTCATGAATGAGTATATCCGTTCGGCCACCGTGTTCAATGGAGAAGTCTGATCTCCAAAATTTTCAGGCAGCATACCCCTCCCCCTTAGAGCTGTTCTGGATGAACTGAATTTATTTTTTCCAATCATTTTGGAAATTGCAAGCGTACTTCTTCTTCTTACTCGTCGTCGCCATGTCTCTTCTTCGTTCTTCTGCTTCGACTCTGTTATGTTTTTGGACATTACTACTTGCCGTTGTTTTGAAGCAATGCATGATGGGAATCCGGATGTTGTGTGTCAGTGTATTAAAGGGGAACATTATCACAATTTCAGAAGGGTTAAAACCATTAAAAATGTATTTTATTTTTCGAAGTTTTTTTCAAAATTTTACCCATCACGCAATATCCCTAAAAAAAGGTTCAAAATGCCTGATTTTAACCATCGTTATATACACCCGTCCTATTTCCTGTGACGTCACACAGTGATGCCATTACAAAAACAGCAAGGTATGGCGACATTAGCTCGGATTCAGACTCGGATTTCAGCGGCTTAACACTGTCTGATAAGATAATTACTAACAAATATGAACTAGGTTTACAGCATATGAAATACATTTGGCAACAACATGCACTTTGAGAGTGCCCATTTCAGGCGCGCTAAGAACATATATTTTTCCACGATTTCAGCACTCAGGTTAACCATACCTAAATAGACACAAAATACTGTATTACACAAGACTACCCGAATGTACTCGAATGATTGAAAAAAAAAAATGTTTTTAAGCTAAATTATTGGTAACCACAGTTTATGTATAATAATTTACGTAAAACCGCGAGTAATGAATAAAGTTTTCATCAATTAAAATATTCTGTAGACATACCCTCATCCGCTCTCTTTTCCTGAAAGCTGATCTGTTCAGTTTTGGAGTTGATGTCAGCAGGCCAGGGAAGCTAGGGTCGATATTCTTCTCTTGATCATCTTCGGTGGCATAAGGGACGGTGTGAGCCAAGACATCCAGGGGGTTTAGCTCGCTCGTCTGCAGGAACAAACTGCCGCCATTGCTTGCCGTGCTACCGAGGTCCGTTGTCCCCGAATAGCTCACACACTCCGGCAGATTCAATGGGGGTCTGGCGGCAGATTTCTTTGACTTTATCGTTGGAAATGCATCTGCTTTGAGTGTCGCAGGATATCCACACATTCTTGCCATCTCTGTCGTAGCATAGCTTTCGTCGGTAAAGTGTGCGGAACAAGTCGGCTTTCCCCACACCCTCGTATTTTGAACAAATTTCGTCCAATTTCTTGCCACTTTTGCATCTTTGGGCCACTGGTGCAACTTGAATCCGTCCCTGTTCGTGTTGTTACACCCTCCGACAACACACCGACGAAAGTGAGAAAATGGCGGATTGCTTCCCGATGTGACGTCATCGCTCCGAGAGCGAATAATAGAAAGGCGTTTAATTCGCCAAAATTCACCCATTTAGAGTTCGGAAATCGGTTAAAAAAAAATATGGTCTTTTTTCTGCAACATCAAGGTATATATTGACGCTTACATAGGTCTGGTGATAATGGTCCCCTTTAATGTGCCGGCTGGAATAAACACACGCTGAGAAATAGCTCTGTGCCTACTTACTTTATGGGTTATAGATAAACCTATGGATAACGGAGACATATATAATAGTCTCCTTTTCAGGTGAGAGAGGACGCTAAAGGCAGTGCCTTTAAGGCACGCCCCCAATAGTGTTGGCCGGGTGGAAATCGGGAGAAATTCGGGAGAATGCTTGCCCCGGGAGATTTTCGGGAGGGGCACTGAAATTCGGGAGTCTCCCGGGAAAATCGGGAGGATTGGCAAGTATGCGTACAAATGTGCATGAAAACCCTCCTACAGACATCACACGTGGGACGGTTCAGTAAGTATAAACAGTTTTTAGTTATACCGGAAAACTTACAAACGTTGCTTGGGGTTACGAATGAAGAATCCGCAGGAGTAAAAACGCTATGGACGGCTAGAAGACTGAACGGAACTCTACTTTCTGTCAAAAAAAAGCACGACAGGTATATAGAAGGACACTGCAGCACCTACAGTGAGCGATTACGTCGTAAAGATGGCGCCTTAGCACAAACAATAAAACACGCTTTTTTTTCAAAACTTTTTATAATGGCCATCAGCAAAAAATTCATTAAATTAGCCGCATCCTCTCATAAGTCACAGGGTTCAATGCGTAGGAAGAAATGAGCGGTTTATAGTCCGGCTTATAGTCATTGTAGGGCTGTACAATTAATGACATTTTAATCACAATCACAATTTTGGCAGTGACAGTACGATTAAACAAGGGTGATTGTCGGCGATAGCAGCATATCAAATCAAGCACTTCCACAATCAACCGTCAGCCGACCAACAGGGGGTGACGGAACGAAAGTTTAGCACATATGACATATATAGTGTGATGTCATATTCGGTACTATACCGCCCCTGAAAAGTACCGGTCCGCCACCAACCCGCGCCCCTGTCGTCCTCACATTCGTGACATTGCTGGTTTACGAGCAGAGGAGCATGTTCGGCAGCGCACAATCACAGAGTACTTACAAGCAGACACAGTGTGTAGACAGAAAAGGGAGAACGGACGCATTTTGGCCTAAAAACTAAAGATAAAGGTGAAGTTGCTGAAATGCCCTCAGGAAGAGGTACTTTAAGACATGGCTAGCTAGCTACCAGCTAAAGTCCAACCCGAGTCGGCAGTGTTTTAGCTACTTCTAAATCACTAATCTTGGTCTCCATGGCAACAAATAAAGTATGTTTCTTACAAGTATCACCCCTGCAGGACGAGGAATAGCTAAACATGCTTCACTACACACCGTAGCTCACCGGCGTCAAAATGTAAACAAACGCCATTGGTGGATCTACACCTAACATCCACTGTAATGATACCAAGTACAGTAGCGTATCTAGTCGAAACTATTATAATTACATCGATATTTTTTGGCATCACAACATCTTTCGTTTTTTTAAAATGTATATTATTTTTATAAACTCAGGAAATATGTCCCTGGACACATGAGGACTTTGAATATGCCCAATGTATGATCCTGTAACAACTTGGTATCGGATTGATACCCAAACTTGTGCTATCATCCAAAACTAATGTAAAGTATCAAATAACAGAAGAATAAGTGATTATTACATTTTAACAGAAGTGTAGATTAGGGATGTCCGATAATGGCTTTTTGCCAATATCCGATATTGTCCAACTCTTTAATTACCGATACCGTTATCAACCGATACCGATATCAACCGATATATACTGTCGTGGAATTAACACATTATTATGCCTAATTTGGACAACCAGGTATGGTGAAGATAAGGTACTTTTAAAAAAAATGCATAAAATGAAATAAGATAAATAAATTAAAAACATTTTCTTGAATAAAAAAGAAAGTAAAACAATATAAAAACAGGTACATAGAAACTAGTAATTAATGACAATTAGTCAAATTAACTGTTAAAGGTTAGTACTATTAGTGGACCAGCATCACGCATAATCGTGTGTGCTTACGGACTGTATTCCTGCAGACTGTATTGATATATATTGATATATAATGTAGGAACCAGAATATTAATAACAGAAAGAAACAACCCTTGTGTGTGAATGAGTGTGAATGAGTGTAAATTGGGGAGGAAGGTTTTTTGGGTTGGTGCACTAATTGTAAGTGTATCTCGTGTTGTTTATGTTGATTTAATTAAAAACAAAAACAAAACAAAAAACAAAAACAAAAAAAAACGATACCGATAATAAAAACACCGATACCGTAAATTTCCGATATTACATTTTAACGCATTTATCGGCTGATAATATCGGCAGGCCGATATTATCGGACATCTCTAAAGTAGATAGAACTTGTTAAAAGAGAAAGTAAGCAGATATTAACGGTAAATGAACAAGCAGACTAATAATTAACTTTCTACCACTTGTCCTTAATAATGTTGACAAAATAATAGAATGATAAATGACACAATATGTTACTGCATATGTCAGCAGACTAAATTAGGAGCCTTTGTTTGCTTACTTACTAATAAAAGACAAGTTGTCTTGTATGTTCACTATTTTATTTAAGAACAAACTTGCAATAAGAAACATATGTTTAATGTAACCTAAGATTTTTTGTTAAATTAAAGCCAATAATCAAATTTTTTGTGGTCCCCTTTATTTAGAAAAGTACTGAAAAGTATTGAAATAATTTTGGTACCGGTACCGGTACCAAAATATTGATATCGGTACAACACTGCATACGTTTGTAGAAGTATTTTCAATGTATCTGATCGTTGCTTGTGAATGAAGACCAGAGACGTGCCTTGTTTCAAAGTGATGATATTTGCAACTTTAAATACCAGTTGAGGTCTTTCCTTGGCCACACACATTGTAAGAACGCTGTCTTTATGAGCACAGCTTGTTTTTTCTGCCGTTGCAATACGTGTGTGTGTGTGTGTGTGTGTGTGTGTGTGTATGTGTGTGTGTGTGTGTGTGTGTGTGTGTGTGTGTGTGTGTGTGTGTGTGTGTGTGTGTGTGTGTGTGTAGTGGAATCCCGTGCGATGGCTCGTGCACAGATCTGCCTCGTGGCCCTCGGCTTGTGTACGAGTAGTGGAGTTTGTGTGCGAAGCCGAAACGACAGCTTCCTTCCTGTCTCCGCTGGTGCCTGCCAATCGGCCCGGACTAAAGGAGTCTTGACAGCCTAAATCACGCTGAAGAGCCAGAAACAGATGTTAATTAGCTTTAATGTGTCTTTTGTTCTGCTGCCAAGCATCACTAACGACACAACCCTGTGTCCTATTTCCTACCAGTGTATCTGGGTAGGATCTTTAGTGGCCTTCTAAGGCCACGTTTCCACGTTTCTGTTGACAATGATCCTTTTTGGAGTAGTAAATCCCGATCTAGCTGTGCTTGGAACTGGTTTTGGCGTTGGGATAGATTTTTTTTGGTTCTAGGAAATATGCCTCGGTAGTCAAATCACCGTGAGTTAAGACTAACAAGTCTTGTGAGACTTAAAAGCGGTTAAAAAGTTTAACTTTGCAAGCCTGTTTTGCTTTTTCAAATCCTTTTTTGCCTCTGCTCGGTACACTTTGAGCAATACAAGCGAAGATTTTAAAATCTGAGAACTTGACAAAGGAACCACGAACATAAAAATACTGATATGAATTAAAAATATTGGTAACACTTTAGTATGGGGAACAAATTAACCATTAATGAGTTGCTTATTCACTTGCAAATTAGTAACATATTGGCTCTTAATTAGTCATTATTAAGTACTTATTAATGCCTTATTCTGCATGGCCTTATATACAACCAGTAAGCCACTAACTAAGAGTCTTCCCTCAATAACCTCAGAATTATTGCTTATTAGTAACCCTAACCCTAACCCTTATATGTTCCCCCGGGTGTCCAAATAACTCTAGATTTAGTCTTTGTTACTTAGAATGTGTTCCCCATACTAAAGTGTTATCAAAATATTTAACTGCAATTAGTCATATTTTGTCCATAGTTAACTCATAATAGATCACAGATAATTGTAATAGAACGTTTATTTTCTATCTTTAATAAGTGTACCCAGTGTTACGTAAGACGAGGGGAAGGAGACGGCACGACAGCAGGATGTCTAGCTCAAAGGGGTTTTATTTGAGCTTGATGATTACGTTGGGTGTGTATGCTACTATGTGTGTGGATGCAGGGCTATGTGTAGAAGTTAACCAAATATAAGTTGCCAGAGGTTGTTGTAAGTGCGTGTTGGTTGTGGCAGCAAACAAGTCCAGAGGGGCTTAGCAAAAGAGGTCCGTGACCCGAGCGAGGTCCGTGGGGGCAGGAGAGAGGTGTCCAGAAGTCCAGGTCCGAGCGCGGGGGTCGAGGGTCGAGGAAGGCAGTCAGAGTCCAGTGGGGGGAAATCGGCAGGTGAAGCGCACGGCTCACTACGGACACACGGAGGTATAAATCAGGGCTTTGTTCCGGCGTGGAGTAGTCAGCAGAGAGAACCTTTATGGTGCTGCTTCTCGTCAAGACCTGGTGCGCTGATTGATGATTGCCGCCGACTGTGGAGGTGCGTGGCCACGGTCTGCGCGGCGCGTGTGGGGGCGTGTCCTGCGGTGCTTGCAGCGCGCAAGGATGAGGGCGTATTCCAATGCGCCCTGGCCGTGACAATATCCCCCTCCTTATGGACAGCTCCCAGATGTCCTCTAGCTGGAACCACAAGGAACCCGGGAACAAAAGTCAAGGGAGGGCGGAGGGGCGAACTAGAGGTGGCTCGCCGGCCCAAGTGTCCTCGATTCCACCGGGGACGAGTCTGGTGGCGACGGCGACCAAGAAACAGCCACCATCTTGGCCGTCGGGAAGGCGGACGCAAGTAGCACCATGGTGCGTCTCGCCGGAAACGAGGAAACGTCGGAGGCGAAGAGGATGTCGTCTGAGGCGTGGAAGCAGCAGACGTCATCTGAGGCGTGGAAGCAGCAGCAGACGTCGCCTGAGACGTGAAAGCAGCAGCAGACGTCGTCTGAGGCGTGGAAGTAGCAGCAGACGTTGTCTGAGGCGTGGAATCAGCAGACGTCATCAAAGCTGGAGACAAGAAGGGCAGCTGAGGAGCTGGACGAGGTGCAGAGGTCGGCGAAACAGGCCTAGGTGCTGAAGCCAGTGCTGCTGGCCGAGGTGCAGAGGTCGGCGCTGCCGGCCGAGGGGCAGAGGTCGGCGCTGCTGGCCGAGGGGCAGAGGTCAGGGCCAGCCTGGGAGCTGGTGGGGACGCGGGGGCCAGCCTGGTAGCTGGTGGAGACAATCAATGTGATTGCCGTAAATAAAGATGTTAAAAAATGCATTGTTTTCTTTCCAATTTCATAAACGGTATTCCTTTATTTATCATTGCTTCCTTATTTGTTATTATTCCAAGCTGATTATCAGATCCGAGGGATGGGCTTTATGGCTTGGATTGGCAGACCGTTGTGGTGGTTCCTCTCTTTAAGAAGGGGAACCGGAGGGTGTGTTCTAACTATCGTGGGATCACACTCCTCAGCCTTCCCGGTAAGGTCTATTCAGGTGTACTGGAGAGGAGGCTACGCCGGATAGTCGAACCTCGGATTCAGGAGGAACAGTGTGGTTTTCGTCCTGGTCGTGGAACTGTGGACCAGCTCTGTACTCTTGGCAGGGTCCTTGAGGGTGCATGGGAGTTTGCCCAACCAGTCTACATGTGTTTTGTGGACTTGGAGAAGGCATTCGCCCGTGTCCCTCGGGAAGTCCTGTGGGGAGTGCTCAGAGAGCATGGGGTATCGGACTGTCTGATTGTGGCAGTCCGCTCCCTGTATGCTCAGTGCCAGAGCTTGGTCCGCATTGCCGGCAGTAAGTCGGACACGTTTCCAGTGAGGGTTGGACTCCGCCAAGGCTGCCCTTTGTCACCGATTCTGTTCATAACTTTTATGGACAGAATTTCTAGGCGCAGTCAAGGCGTTGAGGGGATCTGGTTTGATTAGGTCTCTGCTTTTTGCAGATGATGTGGTCCTGATGGCTTCATCTGGCCAGGATCTTCAGCTCTCACTGGATCGGTTCGCAGCCGAGTGTGAAGCGACTGGGATGAGAATCAGCGCCTCCATGTCCGAGTCCATGGTTCTCGCCCGGAAAAGGGTGGAGTGCCATCTCCGGGTTGGGGAGGAGATCTTGCCCCAAGTGGAGGAGTTCAAGTACCTCGGAGTCTTGTTCACGAGTGAGGGAAGAGTGGATCGTGAGATCGACAGGCGGATCGGTGCGGCGTCTTCAGTAATGTGGACGCTGTATTGATCTGTTGTGGTGAAGAAGGAGCTGAGCCGGAAGGCAAAGCTCTCAATTTACCGGTTGATCTACGTTCCCATCCTCACCTATGAGCTTTGGGTCATGACCGAAAGGACAAGATCACGGGTACAACCGGCCGAAATGAGTTTCCTCCGCCGGGTGGCGGGGCTCTCCCTTAGAGATAGGGTGAGAAGCTCTGCCATCAGGGGGGAGCTCAAAGTAAAGTCGCTGCTCCTCCACATCGAGAGGAGCCAGATGTGGTGGTTCGGGCATCTGATCAGGATGCCACCCGAACACTTCCCTAGGGAGGTGTTTAGGGCACGTCCGACCGGTAGGAGGCCGCGGGGAAGACCCAGGACACGTTGGGAAGACTATGTCTCCCGGCTGGCCTGGGAAAGCCTTGGGGTCCCACAGGAAGATCTGGACGAAGTGGCTGGGGAGAGGGAAGTCTGGGCTTCCCTGCTTAGGCTGCTGCCCCCGCGACCCGGCCTCGGATAAGCGGAAGAAGATGGATGGATGGATGGATGGATGGATGGATGGATGGATGGATGGATGGATGGGCTTTATGGCAAAAAATAACGAAAAATATCCGATCTCGATTAAAGGCGCTGTTTGCAACATTTGAACAGATGCCTAGATGGCGCCAACTTTCCAATGTATTTTGTATAATTTTACACATTATATCCCGCCCTCTTACGGCGTCTAGTATGTAATGACGCAATTGCATACTTACGTACAGGGGCGCCACTAGGGATTTTGGGCCCCATGAAAATAATCTTTACAGGGCCCCCAACACAGTGTCATTATTTTTTCTGTATTATAATTTCATCATCATTAGGGGCCTCTCTGGGCCCCCTCCATCATGGGCCCCTAGAATCCGTCTCCTTTACCCCCCCTTTTCGGCGCCCCTGCTTACGTAACACATGCACAGTGACTGCCGATCAACACCAATCACTTTATTCAAGCCGGTAAAAAAATGTATTACAGAAACTTTGTAATTGTGAAAAAGATAGACAATTGTCAACCAAATGTGATCTATTAAACCACTAATGGTAACATAAGCTTGCCGGTGGTGCCACTTTTTTTAACCTGCCAGTTGCAAAGCAGCTGTACTAAATAACAAATAATCTCAACCATTCAATCAAAGTTTATTTATATAGCCTTAAATCACAAGTGTCTCAAAGGGCTACACAAGCCACAACGACATCCTTGGCTCAGATCCCCCCTAATCTAGGGATTAGTTCAACATTTATTAACATTCTAAGTAGATAAAAAAGGCTACTAAACAAGAACAAGCACAATAACATAACAATGTACCAATGCATTTGAGTTTACTTGCTTTCAGGTAAAAGATAGCCCACTCATTATTTTAACACTGCCGGTCCAACTATAGTATCAGAAGCTGTCAAGTTATCATTAACTTACAGTAGCAATGACGATCTGGGGTTGCATCCACAACTTCCGAGCATTAGCACTCTTAGCACGATTTTGAACGACAAGTAGTCATCAATTTTGCAAAAGGACTCGTGGAAGTCATTTGGGAACTGTTGGGCTCTGTATTTTGGAGTTAGTTGCGTAGTTGGAGGTGGCTGCGTGTCAAGGAGGCAGGCAAAGAGATGGCCCAAGAAGGGTGCATGGCTGCCGGCTAGAGTGATGGCGGGTTGGCCAGGATCCACGTAGGTGAGTGTTTGTCAATCAAACATGATTACATTTGCATTTGGATTCTGTTTTAAGCAAACACTGATTCTGTTTACCATATTTTCCAGACCATAGGGTACACCGTATTATAAGGAGCACTGCCGATGAGCGGGTCTACTCAGGTCTATTTTCATAAAAAAGACGCACCGGATTATAAGGCGCTTTAAAGGAGTCATATTATAATTTTTTTTTCCTAAATGGAAAACACTTCTTTGTGGTCTACATAACATGTAATGGTGGTTCTTTGGTCAAAATGGTGCATAGATTATGTTTTACAGATCATCTTCAAGCCGCTTTCTGACAGTCGCTTCAGGATGCGCCGTTTTGTGGGCGGTCTTATTTACGTGGCTCACCTTTGGCTGCGTCTTTTCTCCGTCATATTTTTTGTAGCGGTGTAGCATGCAAGGATGGGGGTGGAAGAAGTGTCAAAAGATGGAGCTAACTGTTTTAATGACATTCAGACTTTACTTTACTCTCCTCATCCGTGGCTCACAAGTGCAACAACAAGGCCGGAAATGTGTCCCGTGAAAAACCGTCCGACCGGAACTCTCTAATAACGTTCCAATAAAGTTTCTTGGGTGAATAATGTAAACTCACTACACCGGCATGTTTTAGCGCCTTCATGGAGAGTTTACTGACAGATATAAGTAAGAACTTTACACTGCTTTATATTAAAAATGGCAACAGCGGAGGATGAATGTCACATAACAAGAAGATAGAGAGAAAGAAAAAACGTATTGACTATGGTGTCGTAACAGACTACAAAGGCGAACGTGCGGAAATTTTCAGGATTTATGCAGATCCCAAATACAGATCAGCAGGTACCAGAAGGTAAGAAAAGTCTCTTTTGCATAATATTGCAAAACAAAACGCCAGATAATATGTCTTACCTTATACACACACCATAATAATACTCGTATGTTGAAGCACAGTACAATCCATCAAGTGGTGTGGCTTCATACATACTAAAACATTTTGAAAGATTTTTGAGCGCCGTGTGTAATGTTCTTTATTTTCAATGGAACATGTAACTTGTTGTTTACTTGAGTCATATTGCAGTCTACACGTATCTCTTGTGTGTGACTGCCATCATTTTGCAGTCCACTCATATCTCTTATGTGTGACTGCCATCTACTGGTAACACTTATCATTTCACCATGTACCAAATAAAATTGCTTGGAGGTCGGTAAGCACAACCAACATGATTCCGTACATTAGGCGCACCGGGTTATAAGGCACACTGTCAAGTTTTGAGAAAATGAAAGGATTTTAAGTGCGCCTTATAGTCCGAAAAATACGGTACTTACTCGTGCCGATTGTAGCCGGAAGTGGGGCGGTAAAAGGTTGACTCTTGATTTTTTTGTATGCTTTGTAGCGGCACCTGAATTAATGTGACAGTACGCGTGTGTCATAATTACGACAATCAGCCGGATAAAAACAAATTAAGTACCGATAGCAGTATCATTAGTCCGTAATTTTAACGGCCCCCTTGGACCGACCCAATTCGAAGCCGGGACTAAAAAATACCGGTATTCGGTATACATCCTTACTTAGCACTTTTTGTGGGCCAGAAAAGCAAGCTGAAATAAGCAACCACACGTTCAAAAACAAAAACAAAAAAATGCATCCTGCAACTCACAAATTTTGCAAGCAACTTTCGAAAAAAGTTAATTGTCATGAGCAGACTTGGAACTCTGATGATAACTCACAATAATATGGATGGAAAAAACGCTGTTTTTGGGAGAAAAACTTGCCATTCAAAATTTCTTTGTGCATTCATGCTCTCTATCCGTCCGCTGCTTTTTCACCACCAAGGTATGGACTGAGGCTCACACAGGACGCACGTTAATCGAGCGCTAAAAAAAATGTAAAACAATTTTTACTAACTTATTATCGTTATTGTTATCAACTTTGACGGCCTTACCTACAACATCATACGAAAACTGGATTTTCTATTCGAGGTTAGTACACATATTCATTGGCTTCCTTAGCTTTTCTCTGGAATGACCATGTTCAAGCAAGGCAATCACGTCCAAATAAGATGTCTTCGAAATAAATACAAGTCTTTTTTCAAGGTCGGCAAGCTAGTATTGCATGTGTCAAACAAGGATGCCCCATTTTTTTCTTGCATATAAATTAACTGAAAAGCAATGTTTGTGAGAAGCTTTGCTCGCTGATAGTTTGGGGACAACGCGCAAACAAATAATATCATTATGCGATTTCGAGCCATGGCCGGAATATTCAACACATTGGAAGACATATTTGTCTGACAGTTACCAACCTGACTTCTGTTTTCATTGTGAAATATTCGCAGATCATATTCCAATCAGTGTTCATCAGCAGGCGAGTGGTAATGGAATTAGTGTTGATGTGGGAGATTAAACATGTGACAGGCGTTCAGGTTTGGGAATGTAGAAATTGCAGCAAAATGTTTCTATAATTTAAGGGTGGAACTAGAAGAAAGACAATCATGCTCATCATGTTGTGCAAAACATTGTCTGTGTTATTTGTTTTCAAATTAGAGGTTGAGACTTGACGCTATAGGCTTCCATAGCTGGTCAGCACAGTGCAGAGCAGCAGACTGGCCTTGTGGTAGTAACAAGCAGTAACGTTATGCTATAGTATTGATTCTCAAATCAATATATATAAATATATATATATATATATATATATATATATATATATATATATATATATATATATATATATATATATATATATATATTTTTTTTTTTTTTTTTTTTTTTTTTTTTTTGTCCTGTCCAGCTACTCAGGCAAATCATATAGTTGATGTAGATGCCCACATCGGCTGTACACATTTACTTTACAAAAGAGAAGTGTGGGATACTTCTCTTGTTACCTTATTTGTATTTGACTTTATTAAATGGATTTATATTATTATTTGGTGCAGCTGGAAAGAGAAACAAAGGAAGACAGAGGGGGAAATTGCGGGGACAAGAGGGGGATAAGACAGAGAGACAACAACAACAGCAAACACAGCAATAACAACAACAACAACAACAACATCAGCAAATAGGATATGTACAAATATGATGGTAAAAGTGATAGCAAAGAAGCAGTTAGTGAAATAAATATTAATAATACAGAAATGACAATGAACATTATTACACTACAAATGGAGCATTACAAATACCAATAGAAATAACACTACTGATAATGAATGATAACAATAATTACCTCTATTATCAACAATACAATTGTTTCAAATGCAACAATACATATATGTAATGATAACTAGAAATACAAAAGAAAGCAGATAAATGGAGGGGAAGAAAGAGAAGCCAACTATATTAACCTTGTAGATTGTTATAGTAACAATAGGACCAATCAAACAAACAATCATATCAATCATTCAAATCAAATAAAAATCTCAATACTTTTGTTCAGGGGTGTCCAAACTGTTTCCATTAAGAGCCACATACTGAAAAGTCAAAGTATGCGGGGTCCATATTTACATTTTGTCCTTAAAACAAATATTGTGTCAGATTTGTATTATAGGTGGCTAAGTATATTATTATTAATTACTAGTTAAAACATTTCAACCTTTTCTCATTACATACCCTATGTTTTTTTTTCGTTTTTTTTTTTCATTTTTACTGTTGTTTTATTTCCATGTAAAAAGAGAATAATAATAATAGAAATATTATTATGATTATGTAAATGCATAACATAGTGCAGTGGTCCCCAAACTACAACTACGACCGATTACGGCCCACCAGCGTCCAAAATCTGGCCCGCGGGAAGTCTCAAGTTGAAAAAAACAACAAAAAAAATATTTTTTTTAAGAATGTGTCTTTTCTAATCCATTTTCTACCGCTTGTTACTCTCAGGGTCTCCTAGCCGCTCAGGCAGTGTCTAAAAATGCATTTTCCCATCGATAAAGTGATATATATATATATATATATATATATATATATATATATATATATATATATATATATATATATATACATATATATATATATATATATATATATATATATATATATACTGTATACATACACACACACACACACACACAAACACACGCACACACAGCCCCCGGCAATTTTTTTTTTAACCCAATAGGGACCCCCCAGTCAAAAAGTTTGGGGACCCCTGACCTAGTGCGTCAAAAAAATCTGCCTGTACAAAAATATTAATGTTAAGTTTGATATTTAACAGTGTTTATTATTGTTATTGTAATTTTTCAAATTAATTAATTCATAAGTTAGCATTTTCTTTTTTAAATAACCAACTAAACTTTGTTTGTGTTTTATGTATGGTTTATTTTTATTTTGGAGCTTCTAATATTTTAGATCAGGGTTGACTGAACTTTTTCCAACAAAGGCCGCATACTGAAAAGTCAAGTATGGGGGAGCCATATTGATATTTTATTATCAAAAACAATGCTAAATACAGATCATAGATATGATTAAAGACAAAATGTTGTGGTATAGGTGACTAAGTACATTGTTATTAAACATTTCAGCTTTTCTTATTACATTCCGATCTTTTGCTCTTTTTTCTTACATTTTTACTGTTGATTTTTTTCGATAAAAATGGTTTTTTTTAAGTCCAGCAGACACTTTAGGTGCAGTATATTTGCACAAAACACCGATACCAGTCAAAATTTGACTCGGTATCGGATCGGAAGAAAATCAGTGGTATCGCACATTACTACCTAGTAGTACAAACTTAGGTCGGGATACTTTTCTGGCACCAACTGAATCCCGCACTAATTTACATAAAATCTAACGGTGCCATCTTACATTACCTGGGTAGCGCATGACGTCACGCCCAGTTGCTGACTCACTTTGGCCCTTGACGATCACTCCAGCAGCACTGAGAGCGGACTCAGCCAAACATTACCCCTAAGTAATGTTGTAATTTTCAATGCCAATTAAGTATTTGACTCAAAAAAACACTCCAACGTGAGTAAAGTAAGGCTGCACTTTTCCAAAAATGCGCTAGCTTGATGCTAATATACATTATACATTGATTAGCTACTGATTGGCATTAGCGATTTTACATGAAAACTGCAACTAAGATGCATGTTACAAACAAACAGCTTGTGGGTAAAAAGTACAATCCTTACTTTGTTAACACTTTTTAGGGCACAACAAAAGACTAGAAAGCAAACACTGAACTGACTAGTCAACACACAAGAAAGAAGCTACTACCGCCATCTAATGTCTTGGACATGCAACTGTGAGACTAAGAAGTGTTAAAATAAACAAAGTTAATTAACAAACAAACAATTAATATTTACACACAAAAGCACTGAAAATTGGTACTGTTGAGTACCAGTATCAATTCCCAGGTACCGGGAATTGGTACCGTATCGGTTCAAATGTGAACGGTACCCATCCCTTAACGTGGCGGTATATATCTGTAAGTAAAAATGGATTGAGCTCAAAAAGGTCGTCTTCTTGCTCATATACTTTTTCAAATGTTCTTGTAGTCAGAAAATTTCTGTCATTGTACCAAAAATATTGTCTGACTTGGAGAAAACTGAAAAGTAGAAATGCACATGTTGGCACAAGTTTAAAACGGTTGTGATGCTAATTTCTGTTAGCCTGTCAATGGGATCGTCCATTGTATGTTAGCATTAAGCTAACAACATAAAGTGCCCTTCTTTATCCTTTATGGTTGCATTGCTGTGTGAAGTTTATACCAAATTGAATTATTGATTCAATATGATTTCCGATGTGCACTTTATGTGTCTGTGAATGAACTTTTCTGTGTGTGTTTAATTTGTCAGCAACTTTATTGTCAATAAATTAATATAGTGGTATAGCTCGGTTGTTAGAGTGGCCGTGCCAGCAACTTGAGGGTTCCAGGTTCGATCCACGCTTCCGCTATCCTAATCACTGCCGTTGTGTCCTTGGGCAAGACACTTTACCCACCTGCTCCCAGTGCCATGCACACTGGTTTAAATGTAACTTAGATATTGGGTTTCACTATGTAAAAGTGCTTTGAGTCACTAGAGAAAAGCGCTATATAAATATAATTCACTTCACTTCACTTCAATAAAGAACCTCCAATTGGACGTTTTTCATCTCTAATTTAAAAAAAAAAAAAAAAAAAAATCCAAGATGGCGGCGCGCACAGACGCAGCGGCTTACGGCTCTCCATTTCAGTGCTCTTTCTTCCTTCTTTTCTTCATGTTTTTTTTCCTTTTGTGCACCACCTGTACTGCAAACACCCGGTACACCCGCCAGTCACTCTTGGATATCGGTAACTCGCACCAGATATCTGTTTCGAGCGACTTTCACCACGAGCACAACATCCCAGATGACATAGCGAGAGCACAGGGCTCTCCGTGGTTTGTTGTCGGGTCTGGGAGACGGCGCAGACGGAGAAGGGAGAGGAAGCAGAAGCGTGGCCGCAGGTCCGGCGTCTTGCTCAGGCTTAGGAAACAACCCCACAAGCCACCTCTACCGAGCCTGTTCCTCTCTAATGCCAGATCCCTTGTACAGAAGATGGACGACCTGGAGTTACAACTTGCTGGAAACCGCTATGTTTGGGACTGTTGTGCTATGATTATCACCGAAACCTGGCTTCACCCGGAAATACCCGATGCTAGCATGCAGCTAGCCGGACGCACTCTGCTCCGCCGGGACAGAACTAAGGACTCCGGTAAGAGCAGAGGAGGGGGGCTCTGTATCTACGTGCATGAGAACTGGTGCAACAACGGGACAATCACTGAACAGCACTGTTGCCCGGACGTGGAGTACATGTCTGTTAGATGTCGGCCTTTTTTTCTCCCGAGAGAGCTGTCTGTTGTTATCATCACGGCTGTGTATATTCCACCGGACGCCAAAGTAAACACAGCGCTCTCTCTTCTGCTGAACACCGTCAACGAACAGCAGCGGGCCCACCCCGACGGTGTTCATATCATAGCAGGGGATTTTAATAAGGCCAATCTGAAGACTGTACTCCCTAAGTTCTACCAGCACGTGAAGTGTTCTACAAGGGGCAAGAACACCCTGGACCACGTGTATACCAACATAAAGCACGCGTACAGAGCTACACCCCTCCCCCAGCTTGGACAGTCAGACCATCTTTCCCTCCTGCTCTCTCCTACCTACATCCCCATCAGACGCCAGGCCAGGCCTATCACAAAGACTGTTATGACCTGGCCTGACGATGCACTCCCCAAACTTCAGGACTGCTTCCAACACACAGACTGGGACCTCTTCCAACAACAGGAGCTGGAGACAGCCACAGGAACGGTGCTGGACTACATAAAGTTCTGCATCGGGAATGTGACTGTGGAAAAAACCATCCGGGTTTACCCCAACAAGAAACCCTGGATGACCAGCCAGGTCCGCACACTCCTCAGGGCCCGCGACGCAGCCTTCAGGTCAGGGGACAGGGCACTGTACAGTGTTGCTAGAGCTGACCTGAAGAGAGGGATTAAAAAAGCAAAGGCGGACCACAGGAGGTGCATAGAGTCCCATCTGTCCAGCAAAAACTCACGGGAGGTGTGGCGGGGCATTCATGACATCACGAACTTCAGAGGCTGCAATATGACAACTGCGGATCAGAGTGCGACACTGGCAGAGGAGCTTAACTGTTTCTTTGCCCTTTTCGAAACCCCCCAGCGACACTCATCTGCTCCAGCCCTGCCCCCGCCCCCACCGGGCTCCGGCGCCACTCCACTCACTGTACAGGAGCACAGTGTCAGACGAGTGCTCCTGGCTGTGAACCCCAGGAAGGCTACCGGACCAGACGGAGTACCTGGAAAGGTGCTCAGGACGTGCGCCCATCAGCTCGCTCCCCCCCTCACCAGGATCTTCAACCTCTCCCTGGCTCAGGCAGTCATCCCATCCTGCCTGAAGTCATCTACAATAATCCCGGTGCCGAAGAAGTCTCCCATCACCAGCCTGAATGATTACCGACCAGTGGCCCTCACTCCGGTAATCATGAAGTGCTTCGAGCGACTTGTTCTCCAGCACATCAAGGACCATATCCCTCCAGACTTCGACCCCCACCAGTTCGCATACCGGGCGAACAGGTCCACAGAGGACGCCATCGCTGTTGCTCTCCACTCTGCTCTGAACCACCTGGAGCAGCAGCAGAGCTACGTCCGGATGCTCTCTGTGGACTATAGCTCTGCCTTCAATACAATAATCCCGGACAGACTCTGCAATAAACTGGACACTCTTGGCCTCCCCCCTCTCACAAACGCCTGGATAAGGGACTTCCTAACGGACCGACCCCAGAATGTGAGACTTGGCCCGCACCTCTCATCCTCCCGCACGCTGAGCATCGGCTCCCCACAGGGCTGTGTGCTGAGCCCCCTCCTCTACTGCCTTTACACCCATGACTGCAGTCCGGCCCACAGTGACAACCTTACCGTCAAGTTCGCCGACGATACCACAGTGGTCGGGCTCATCTCCAGGGGTGACGAGGCTGCCTACAGAGAGGAGGTCCTGAAGCTGACGGCCTGGTCTTCGGAGAACAACCTCGCTCTCAACACCAGCAAGACCAGAGAGATCATCGTCGACTTCAGGAGGAGCAGCACCAACCCTGCCCCCCTCTACATCAACGGCGAGCGTGTAGAGAGGGTCCACACCTTCAGGTACCTTGGAGTCCACATCTCTAATGACTTCTCCTGGACAGTCAACACCACATCAATCATCAAGAAGGCTCAGCAGCGGCTACACTTCCTTAGAGTCCTCGGGAAGTACAACCTGAAGCCTGACCTGCTGCTGACCTTCCACCGCTCGTCCATCGAGAGCCTGCTGACCTACTGTATTACAGTATGGTACGGCAGCTGCACTGCAGCAGACAGGGAGAGGCTGCAGAGAGTGGTCAAGACGGCTCAGAAGATCATCGGCCGCCCTCTCCCCTCTCTGACGGACATCTACACCTCCCGCTGCCTCAACAGAGCCAGTGCCATCATCAAGGACAGCACCCACCCTGGCTCTGACCTGTTCCACCTGCTGCCCTCTGGAAAGCGCTACAGGTGCATTAAAACCAAAACAAACAGGCTAAAGAACAGCTTCTTCCCCAGGGCCATAACCATCCTGAACGGACTGCCCCATTGTCCCTCATAACTGCCTTCTCTTCGGTGCAATAACCCATTCCACCAACCACCCTGTTTTTTTTTTTGTTTTTTTTTCATGTATATATTCATTTTTTCTAGCATGCACACATCGCACTGTATGGAATGGCCTCAATCTCGTTACCTTGCGTAATGACAATAAAGCTGATTCTGATTCTGATTCTGATTCTGAAAAAGGACTGTTCATCTATCTGCCAAACTAAATTTGGGAGGGCAAAATAATAAATGTAAATAAAGTAGGAGTGTACAAAGTGAGTAGTGTAGTAATAAAATTATCACCAAAAATATAAAAAACGCAAAACAATAATGTTTGTTGATATTAATAACTAATAATGCTAGCATTTCTCTGTTAATATAAAAAAAGCTCAACTAAAATATATGATGGCGTCTTCTTGATACCACAATGGATAGATGCCCGTTCTGTTATTGATTGTTTATTGATTGTTTATTGAATGGATCCCCATTAGCTGACGCCAAGGCGACTGCTAGTCTTCCTGGGGTCCATATAGGAGCATACAAAATTAAAATTATCTAATTGATCACTCTATTTAAGTCCTCTTGTTGGTGTTTAGTCTATTTCTGTGAACCTGAAAGTATATTTTAATGCCACGAGTGGCCCGAGAGTGCCAAATCTACATGCCTGACTCAACTAACATTTCATTTGCCCTTAGGGCAGGCGAGCTCAGCCTGTTGGTCTCTTGGTAGCTGTGCATGCTTACATAGGTAAATATTTAGTTTTTCGTGTCTTAAATGCACTTTGGAGGAAAGCAACTAACCATCTTTTAAGAAGCATTAGTGCTTCTCTAATATATATATATATATTTTTGTCCTTTTTAAAAATAAACAAGTAAAGTAGCTCGAGAACTAAATACTATAAGGCGCACTTTTTTTTCTCAAAACTCGACAGTGTGCCTAATAACCTGGTGCACCTAACGTACGGAATAATTCTGGTTTTGCTCACCAACCTCGAAGCAATTTTATTTGGTACATGGTGTAATGATAAGTGTGACCAGTAGATGGAAGTCAAACATAAGAGATATGTGGTAAGAGGTATGATGGCAATATGTCTCAAGTAAACAACAACATTTTATATGTTCCATTGAAAATAGAGATGTCCGATAATATCGGACTGCCGATATTATCGGCCGATAAATGCTTTAAAATTTAATATCGGATATTATCGGTATCGGTTTCAAAATTATCGGTATCGGCTTCAAAAAGTAAAATTTGTTACTTTTTAAAACGTCGCTGTGTACCGTAGGGAGAAGTACAGAGCACCAATAAACCATAAAGGCACTGCCTTTGCGTGCCGGTCCAGTCACATAATATCTACGGCTTTTTACACACACACAAGTGAATGCCATCCATACTTGGTCAACATCCATACAGGTCACACTGGGAGTGGCCGTATAAACAACTTTAACACTGTTACAAATATGCGCCACACTGTGAAACCACACCAAACAAGAATGACAAACACATTTCGGGAGAACATCCGCACCGTAACACAACATAAACACAACAGAACAAATAACCAGAACCCCTTGCAGCACTAACTCTTCCGGGACGCTACAATATACACCCCCCCCCCCCCCCCCCCCCACCTCAACCTACTCATGCCCTCTCAGGTAGAGCATGTCCCAAATTCCAAGCTGCTGTTTTGAGGCATGTTAAAAAAAATAATGCACTTTGTGACTTCAATAATAAATATGGCAGTTCCATGTTGGCATTTTTTTCCATAACTTGAGTTGATTTATTTTGGAAAACCTTGTTACATTGTTTAATGCATCCAACGGGGCATCACAACAAAATTAGGCATAATAATGTGTTAATTCCACGACTGTATATATCGGTATCGGTTGATATCGGAATCGGTAATTAAGAGTTAGACAATATCGTAATATCGGATATCGGCAAAAAAGCCATTATCGGACATCTCTAATTGAAAATATAGAACATTACACACGGCGCTCAAAAATATGTCAAAATGTTTTAGTACGACTTTAGTAAGCTATGAAGGCGCTCTGCTTGGTGGATTGTTGGTGCATTAAAACATATGAGTATTATTATGGTGTGTGTATAAGGTAAGACATATTATCTGGCGTTTTTTTTCGCAATATTATGCAAAATAAACTTTTCTTACCTTCTGGTACCTGCTGATCTGTAGTTGGGATCTTCATAAATCCTGAAAAATTGCACGCATCCACCTTTGTAGTCTGTACCGACGATATAGTCGATAGGCTTCTTCTTTTTCTCTATATCGTTGTTATGGGACATTCATCCTCCACGGTTGCCATTTCTAATATAAAGTAGTGTAAAGTTCTTGCTTATAACTGTCAGTGAACTCGCCATGAAAGCGCTAAAACATACCGGTGTAGTAAGTTTACATTATTCACCCAAGGAACTTTAGTTATTAGAGAGTTCCGGTCGGACGGTTTTTCACGGGACAAATTTCTTGTATTGTTGTTTCTGTATGAGGAGATGCTGCTCCGTTATTGATTTAAGTTAAGTCTGAATGTCATTAAAACAGTTATCTCCATCTTTTGACACTTCTTCCACTCCCGTCCTTGCACGCGACACTGCTACAACAAAGATGGCGGTGAGAAGACGCTGCCGTAGGTGAGCCACGTTAATAAGACCGCCCACAAAACGGCGCATCCGGAAGCGACTGTCAGAAAGCGGCTTGAAGATGATCTATGCAACATTTTGACCAAAGAACCACCATTACATGTTGTGTTGACCACAAGGAAGTGTTTTCAACTTAGAAAAAAATTATAATAATACGACTCCTTTAATGCGCCCTATAATCGGGTGCGCCTTATATATGAAAAAAGATCGAAAATAGACCATTCATCGGCAGTGCGCCTTAAAATCCGGTGCGTCCCATGTTCCGGAAAATACGGTACATGGGAACGAGTAAGACGTAGTAAGATGACCGCAGCATCAAACAAACCAACTTTAAAAATGGAACACCATTAATAATAATAATAATATTTTATTTGTAAAAAGCACTTTACATTGAGTAAACAACCTCAAAGTGCTACAGTGTATAAAAAAATAAATAATAATAATAATAATAATAATAATAAAAATAAAAAGATAATAAAAATAAAAACTAGAACAGCCCCCATTAACAATAAGTTAAAAAAAGGCAATACATGTGTGGTTCTCTCAACTATTTTGCATACGGCTATATATGATTTAGAGAAGCAGCAAACAGCTTTTTTCTGAGTGCGTCACACCTGAGGAAAATGCTGTTTATACATGTGCATCCTTTTAAATTAAACGTCGTACTGAATTCATTTGTCGTCGCAGATATCCCATGAGGTCTCACAGCGCACGGAGGTTTTCTATTTCATATCAAGCATGCAAAGGATTCACACATGACTGAAACTTCTGCACGGCGCCTCGTCTATTAGGCATTAAAGCAGAAGTCATACAGTGCACACTAATGGTAATATGTGGCGCATAAAAAAAGTACTGGTATGCACGGTCTACCGTTTCCATAGACGTTGGTTAAATTAAGTACGATTGTACACAATTGGACATGTAAAATTCACAATATAAAAGATCACTATAAAAAAATGTGTGTGAGTGTGCTGTTGCGTGATGATGCCAATATCGTTAAGTGCACTGGAAAGGCATCCCTTGTGCACTTAGGAGACCATCGCCATGCCTTTCTTGTTCTTTGAAGGCTACATGGCAGAGTGGTAGTTAGAGGACGGTGATGCAAAGGCAATCATCTCGCTCACTCCCTGCAACTCATTGAGATTCTCAAACTGTGGTGCTAGTGCTACACGGGCTCCATCTAGTGGTGCACCAAAGAATCACTTGATTAAATATTCAAACACAGTGTTACTGTTCGAACTATGTGTAATGTTAGAGTGGCCCAAAATATTAACTACACTTGTAGAGTGAAACCTCTGCCTTAATTATTATTTAGGCCTACTATGCTACTGTATTCTAATGTTGATCATTATGGTGTTTGAGAACCACTGTAGTAGAGCATTGACACCAAACAATGCTTATTTGTAGTGCTGTACGATACCATTGATTTTCTTTCCGATCCAACACCAAGTAAAATTCAGGCTGGTACCGATCCAATACTGATACTTTGTGCAATTATACTTAAAGTGTCTGCAAAAAATGTTTAAGTTGTGTACTTACAAATATAACATACCTATCTGAAAAACAACGGTAAAAATGTAAGAAAGCAACAAAAAATGTTTTATGAAAAATACAATATATATATATATATATATATATATATATATATATATATATATATATATATATATATATATATATATATATAGTCGAGGTTTCTGTGGTTTATCCGTTATACAGTGCTCAATACCGGGGTAAAGCGGAATATACGTTAGGTCAGGAAAAAACATAGAGGCTATTTCATCCCTACAAGCCTGTTTCGCAGGTTTCGCAGGGAAACCTAATATATATATATATATATATATATATATATATATATCAATATATATATATATATATATATATATATATATATATACTGTATATATATATATATATATATATATATATATATATATATATATATATGTATATATATACTGTATATAAATATATATATTTATATATATACATACACACACACGTTAAGTCATCCCTACAAGCCTGTTTCACATAAAATCCCCCTAACGAGCAAGGTGTGTGATGTGTGTGATGTATATATATATATATATATATATATATATATATATATATATATATATATATATATATATATATATATATATATATATATACACACACATTATATATATACATACATTATATATATATATATACATATATACATACATATATATACATATATATATATACATACACATATATATATATACATACATAATATACATATATACATACACAATATATATATATATGTATATATACATACATAATATAAATATATATATATATATATATATATATGCACATTATAAATATACATACATTATATATACATATATATATACATAGATTTACATACATATATATACATATATATGCATACATACACATGTATATATATATATACATACATGATATACATATATAATATATATATATATATATATATATTTATATATATACATAAATATATATGTATATATACATACATAATATATATATATATATATATATATATCAAATAATGAAGAAAAAGCTGAAATATTTTAACTGCTAATTAATAATAATATACTTAGTCACCTATAATACAAAGTTGGCACAATATCTGTAGCATCTTTTTAAATAAAAAAATATCATAGTGGCCCCTTCCGCATACTTTCATTTTTCGGTATGCGGCCCTTGGTGGAAAAAGTTATGACACCCCTGAACTAAAGTAAATGGTAAATGCGTTATACTTGTATAGCACTTTTCTACCATCCAGGTACTCAAAGCGCTTTGACACTATTTCCACATTCACCCATTCACACACACACATTCACACACTGATGGCGGGAGCTGCCATGCAAGGCCCGAACCACAACCCATCAGGAGCAAGGGTGAAGTGCCTTGCTCAAGGACACAACGGACGTGACGAGTATGGCGGACGCCGGAGATCCAACCAGGAACCTTCAAGTTGCTGGCACGGCCACTCTACCAACCGAGATTTTCGAATTGTAGATCGATATTAGAGCATAAAGATCTGGTATTGGCGGTATCGATATTTCAGTATCGAGCCGCAAATCTCTACCTATTTGACTAAGTTACTGTATCTCCAAACAGGAATGACATGTCACTAAATGTAAACAGGGTTTTTCTTTCAAATAGAATAAAATTGAATAAGGAATTTATAAATGGGTTGGTTGATTAGACTTTTTTTGTGTGTGTATTTAAATATTCATTAACTTTGTTTCAAAACAATTTAGTGTAGTTTCGTGGCATACTCACTCTACCTTGTGGGTTTAAGATAAATACACTAATTAATATTTATACTACATTCATGTTGGCATTTAAGATATATAGAGATAAGCACACTATTTGCTGGCTAGCGATTAGTGCACTAGTTTTCAGCATTGCTATTTGCAGCGCTAAATAATACTGTCTGTATTATTTGATTATATTATCATTGCACAGTAACAAGCTACCTTTTGGACCAGTTTAATTTGAAACACAATTGTGTGCAGGACACAAGTGGTGGTTGCCCTGCCTCATCTCAAAAGCAGTTTTTAATTTTGTTTGTTTTTTTTGACAAAAATGCATTTTAGTTTTTGCAAATTTAAGTCATTTAAATTGATTTAGTTTTAGTCAACGAAATCACACAACATTTTAGTCAGCTAAAATATAGAGTTTGTTTTAAAGCACCTTTATTGAGACTACCTGCAAAACATTTAACACAAAAATAGCACAATCTTACAGTTAGGAATGATGTAAATAGTCATTTTTTGCACCACAGTTTAATGCCAATAAATATTTCTTATTCTACGTCTCTGGCAAAGCAGGTGTGTATGTGTGTTGTGAAACAGATTTTACATTATTGTAACTGTTTTGGACTTGGTTGTTTAGTTCATGTCCTGTGCTTTTATTTCTTCATGATGTGCACAGGCTCCCACACCTGCTGCCTGATTGGCAACCGGGACACACATGTACCCGGTTGCCAATTACTCTCCTATTTCACTGTCGGATACATACTGTCTACTGCTTCGCATTACCCCATGCTGTTCTCTTCGCAAAATAAGTTCCGTGACTTGTGCCTTTCTTTTCGCACTCGCCTTCTGTTGTTTTTCTCCTCTCCTTGTGAGTGCGCCTTCAGTTTATATTAAATATTATTATTTTACTCCGAGTCTGCCTCCCCCATCTGCTGCATCTCGGGGTCACGCCGCTAAAGCTACGTTTCAGCCTCCTGACAACGAACATTACCATTCATGCTTTTATCACAATTTATGAGCGGGACTACCGGAAGCTGCAAATACATGCATGTGCCGTGGCAAATTTCATCCATTCATTTTTCTACCGGTTGCTCCTCTCAGGAATCTTTAATTTGTTAAAAAATGCCCGCACGTTGACCCATAAATATAGTTGTCATGCCTTTAGACTTATCATTAAATAAATGATTCCTTCAGGCAGTGAAAATGAATTGATATTTTTTTGTAAAGCTGTAATACGGGAGAATTAGCTTTAACTTACAGTTGTGTAGCTGTTACCATCAATGACTCGCCTGCTGATGGCATGCGAGCATCAAAAATGAAAGCTGTCCTCTTCACTTTTTACAAGGTGTACACATATTACAAACCCCGTTTCCATATGAGTTGGGAAATTGTGTTAGATGTAATTATAAACGGAATACAATGATTTGCAAATCATTTTCAACCCATATTCAATTGAATATGCTACAAAGACAACATATTTGATGTTCAAACTGATAAAAAAATGTTTTTGCAAATAATCATTAACTTTAGAATTTGATGCCAGCAACACGTGACAAAGAAGTTGGGAAATGTGGCAATAAATACTGATAAAGTTGAGGAATGCTCATCAAACACTAATTTGGAACATCCCACAGGTGAACAGGCAAATTGGGAACATGTGGGTGCCATGATTGGGTATAAAAGTAGATTCCATGAAATGCTCAGTCATTCACAAACAAGGATGGGGCGAGGGTCACCACTTTGTCAACAAATGCGTGAGCAAATTGTTGAACAGTTTAAGAAAAACCTTTTTCAACCAGCCATTAATGCTGAAAGGTACATACAACCAGGAATTTAGGGATTTCACCATCTACGGTCCATAATATCATCAAAGAGTTCAGAGAATCTGGAGAAATCACTGCACGTAAGCAGCTAAGTCCGTGACCTTCGATCCCTCAGGCTGTCCTGCATCAACAAGCGACATCAGTGTGTAAAGGATATCACCACATGGGCTCAGGAACACTTCAGAAACCCACTGTCAGTAACTAAAGTTGGTCGCTACATCTGTAAGTGCAAGTTAAAACTCTCCTATGCAAGGCGAAAACCGTTTATCAACAACACCCAGAAACGCCGTCGGCTTCGCTGGGCCTGAGCTCATCTAAGATGGACTGATACAAAGTGGAAAAGTGTTCTGTGGTTTGACAAGTCCACATTTCAAATTGTTTTTGGAAACTGTGGACGTCGTGTCCTCGTGACCAAAGAGGAAAAAACCATCCGGATTGTTATAGGCGCAAAGTTGAAAAGCCAGCATCTGTGATGGTATGGGGGTGTATTAGTGCCTAAGACATGGGTAACTTACACATCTGTGAAGGCGCCATTAATGCTGAAAGGTACATACAAGTTTTGGAGCAACATATGTTGCCATCCAAGCAACGTTACCATGGACGCCCCTGCTTATTTCAGCAAGACAATGCCAAGCCACGTGTTACATCAATGTGGCTTCATAGTAAAAGAGTGCGGGTACTAGACTGACCTGCCTGTAGTCCAGACCTGTCTCCCATTGAAAATGTGTGGCGCATTATGAAGCCTAAAATACCACAACGGAGACCCCCGGACTGTTGAACAACTTAAGCTGTACATCAAACAAGAATGGGAAAGAATTCCTCCTGAGAAGCTTAAAAAATGTGTCTCCTCATTTCCCAAACGTTTACTGAGTGTTGTTAAAAGGAAAGGCCATGTAACACAGTGGTGAACATGCCCTTTCCCAACTACTTTGGCACGTGTTGCAGCCATGAAATTCTAAGTTAATTATTATTTGCAAAAAAAATAATAAAGTTGAACATCAAATATGTTGTCTTTGTAGTGCATTCGATTGAATATGGGTTGAAAAGGATTTGCAAATCATTGTATTCTGTTTATATTTACATCTAACACAATTTTCCAACTCATATGGAAACGGGGTTTGTACAATGTGGAATATGCATTTTGGTTTTGGCGATGAGAAATCAAACTTTGTCAGCTCACAAATTAAACTATATAATAACTAACTGGGGATGGCGTGGTGCAGTTGGGAGAGTGGCCGTGCCAGCAACCTGAGGGTTCCTGGTTCGATCCCCACCTTCTACCAACCTCGTCACGTCTGTTGTGTCCTTGAGCAAGACACTTCACCCTTGCTCCTGATGGGTCGTGGTTAGCGCCTTGCATGGCAGCTCCCGCCATCAGTGTGTGAATGTGTGTGTGAATGGGTGAATGTGGAAATAGTGTCAAAGCACTTTGAGTACCTTGAAGGTAGAAAAGCGCTATACAAGTATAACCCATTTACCATTTAACTACGGGCCCCTTCGTGTACACGTTTCTGTCAACATGTTTTTATTGTTAAATAAAATGTCAGTAAATTTTTTTATCGTCTTATTCAACGTGAGTTATGTTTTGATTCGTTATCGTCCTATTTTCATCAAGGGAAAAATAAGTTGTTGACGATAGGTAAGACGAAATTTGATTAGTCAACAAAACTAATACTGTTTTTCCTTCAGTTTGGGGGCCCTTGGCCTGGAATATGTTGAAGACCCCTGCCATCCACTATTCCAGTGTTTCCTAGCCATAGGACTGTGAGCGCACCCTTCAGGGCCACCAAAAACCTGTTTCTCGGCTGTGGTTCATTTTGGCCCCAGCAGTACTCAGTTGTAATACACTTTCTGTCCACTTGGGCCAGTAGTTGAATGACGCAAGCTCAAAAAGTCTGGAATAATTCATGAAGGAGATTTTTTTTAAGCACAAATATGTTAATTTAGTTCAAATGTATTCATGTAAGCATTGCATAATTCTATGTAAATGTATTTGTCATCTGTTTTTTTTTTTTTTATGAGCGCCTTCTTTTTGCAGTATATTCGATGAGTAATATTTTTTGTAATCAGCCTGAACCTAGCCTTTTTTTGGCATGTCGCATGTGTGGGTTTATGTGATGAATAAATATTGTTTGATGACAATACAAGCGTTGTATTCTACTTGACAAGGGTTTAGATTGTTGAAATGTAGGCACGTTAGTATTGGATACGATTAAAGTCAAGACTAATTCAGTGTTAACACTTGAGTGGGCCCCTCTGTACTGGAAAATTTCCTGACAGACAGCTTAAAGGCTTACTGAAACCCACTACTACCGACCACGCAGTCTGATAGTTTATATATCAATGATGAAATCTTAACATTGCAACACATGCCAATACGGCCGGGTTAGCTTACTAAAGTGCAATTTTAAATTTCGCGCGAAATATCCTGCTGAAAACGTCTCGGTATGATGACGCCTGCGCGTGACGTCACGGATTGTAGAGGACATTTTGGGACAGCATGGTGGCCAGCTATTAAGTCGTCTGTTTTCATCGCAAAATTCCACAGTATTCTGGACATCTGTGTTGGTGAATCTTTTGCAATTTGTTCAATGAACAATGGAGACAGCAAAGAAGAAAGCTGGAGGTGGGAAGCGGTGTATTGCGGCAGGTGTTGTGCCGGATAACGCACCCCCGCCGTAGAATGCACCCCCTGACTGTTGTGCCGGATAACACAGCCGGTGTTTCATTGTTTACATTCCCGAAAGATGACAGTCAAGCTTTACCATTGGCCTGTGGAGAACTGGGACAACAGAGACTCTTACCAGGAGGACTTTGAGTTGGATACGCAGACGCGGTACCGTGAGTACGCATGCAGCTGCGGCTTCCAAACAATTGATCGCTTGCCCGTACGTGCGTGCCGCTATGTGCATGTCACGTACGTAACTTTGGGGACTTTGGGGAAATATATGTGCTGTATGAACTTTGGGGAGGTGAACGATACTTTGGGTTGTGGGATTGAGTGTGTTGTGCAGGTGTTTGTGTTGTATTGGTGGGTTTTTGGACGGGAGGGGGGAGGTGTTTGTTATGCGGGATTAATGGGACCCATTACCTCCCTGCTTGGCACTCAGCATCAAGGGTTGGAATTGGGGGTTAAATCACCAAAAAATGATTCCCGGGCGCGGCCACCGCTGCTGCCCACTGCTCCCCTCACCTCCCAGGGGGTGATCAAGGGTGATGGGTCAAATGCAGAGAATAATCTCGCCACACCTAGTGTGTGTGTGTGACAATCATTGGTACTTTAACTTTAATTGTAACTTTAATTTGTGGCATATTAAATATAAGTCTGGTTGTGTTGTGGCTAATAGAGTATATATATGTCTTGTGTTTATTTACTGTTTTAGTCATTCCCAGCTGAATATCAGGTCCCACCCGCCTCTCACAGCATCTTCCCTATCTGAATCGCTCCCACTGCCCTCTAGTCCTTCACTCTCACTTTCCTCATCCACAAATCTTTCATCCTCGCTCAAATTAATGGGAAAATCGTCGCTTTCTTGGTCCGAATCGCTCTCGCTGCTGGTGGCCATGATTGTAAACAATGTGCAGATGTGAGGAGCTCCACAACCTGTGACGTCACGCTACTCGTCTGCTACTTCCGGTACAGGCAAGGCTTTTTTATCAGCGACCAAAAGTTGCGAACTTTATCGTCGATGTTCTCTACTAAATCCTTTCAGCAAAAATATGGCAACATCGCGAAATGATCAAGTATGACACATAGAATGGACCTGCTATCCCCGTTTAAATAAGAAAATCGCATTTCAGTAGACCTTTAAATTAACAGCGAGGGACCGTCCCCTACCATGTTTCCTTCAGGGAACGTAGGAACTAAAACAGTTCAACTCTATACCAAACAACCAGACCACGGCCAAGATTATTTTATTGGAAAAATAATATTATAAACATGCAAAAACTGTGGGCTTTCTGTCAACTTGTTACACCAGACCTGGGCAAATTAAGGCCCGGGGGCCACATGCGGCCCGTTGATCTTTTCAATCTGGCCCGCCGGACATTCCCAAATAATTTTTTTAGATCTTTAAGATGGAAACTGTAGCTGCCATTATGATGTGCAGTCATGTTTTCTAATGACCGTAAGTCTTCAACTATACAAAGTATTTCAATGGTTGGAATCTGCACTTATGGATGATTTACCAGTTACTTTGGTAATGTAATTAGTTACTATTGTCATCTAATTAGTTACTATGGTAATCTACGTCACAACAGCTCAGATGAGGCACCAAGCAGTGTCGGCGGGGAGCGTTTCCACAGACGCGGAAGGAGATTTTCACAACAAAGTTCTAAAGCTTAGTGATATATATAATAGAATAGAATAGAAAGTACTTTATTGATCCCTGGGGGAAATTCAGCAAATATCATATATATCAGATTGTAGGTGGGTTTATTTTGTTCATATTTCCCTGTTTTGTTGCGTTTCACTTGATTGTAAAATATGTCGATCAAAAGGGGGTGTGACGTTCATATTTTGTCAATATTCAGTGTTTTATCGTTCATGGAAAAATGTAAAATTCCATTACGTTTTTTAAGGCGGTCTGTCGTAACGTTTTTAGCATTCAATCAAGACATTATTGTGAGGTTTTGTATTAGTGTTCCTAAAAATAGATATACCGGCCCCAGACAAATTTTTTTCTCTAAATGTGGCCCCCGAGTCAAGATAATTGCCCAGGCCTGTGTTACACTATGCTTGGCTGAATGTTCACATTTCCCACTTTATTTAGTCATCCTTGAACACACCGGAGTTGTGTACTATGAGACCAAGTGAAATCAATGTCGCCAAATTCCTTATTTTAAGACTTTTTTTGAGTCTTTGTGAATCCCAGTTTGTCTTCTAGCGCCACACGATAAATAAAAACAACATGAGTGCGGTAGATTTGTTTTCCACGCCATACTTCCTGCGTATCACAGACGCCCGAGTTGGCTCGGCCCCGCATAGGAGATGCCAGAGACAGAGTGGGACAACGAGTGGCGGTAAGTGGAGCAAATATGGGAAGAATAGAACAAAG
This sequence comes from Nerophis lumbriciformis, assembly GCF_033978685.3. Lineage (NCBI taxonomy): Eukaryota > Metazoa > Chordata > Actinopteri > Syngnathiformes > Syngnathidae > Nerophis > Nerophis lumbriciformis. The sequence continues at coordinate 16,302,528 of NC_084570.2, read as the reverse complement.
AATGGGACAAGACATGCATGCCATACAGATTTGATTAAGCATTTTCATACCGATAAGGCTAAAGAACTTGAATAAGTGTAAAGGACATAGGACAAACTAACGAGCTAAAAGTATAGTAGCCTATATATTGCATATCACACTAGGGTTGCACGGTATACCGGTATTAGTATAGTACCACGATACTAATGAATCATATTCGGTACTATACCGCCTTTGAAATGTAGCGGTCTGCCACCACGAGCATGTTCGGCAGCGCACAATCACAGAGTACTTACAAGCAGACACAGTGTGTAGACAGAAAAGGGAGAACGGAAGCATGTTGGCTTAAAAACTAAAGATAAAGGAGAAGTTATAACACTGAAACGCCCTCAGGAAGAGGTGCTTTAAAACATGGCTAGCTAGCTAGCGGCTAACATCCAGCCCCAGTCGGCAGTGTTTTAGCTACTTCTAAATCACTAATCCTGGTCTCCATGGCGACAAATAAAGTAAGTTTTTTACAAATATCATCCCTGCAGGACGAGGAATAGCTAAACATGCTTCACTACACACCGTAGGTCACCAGTGTCAAAATGTAAACAAACGCCATTGGTGGATCTATACCTAGCATCCACTGTAATGATACCAAGTACAGTAGCGTATCTAGTCGATACTACTATGATTACGTCGATATTTTTTGGCATCACAACATCTTTTGTTTTTTTTAAATGTATGTTATGTTTATAAACTCAGGAAATATGTCCCTGGACACATGAGGACTTTGAATATGACCAATGTATGATCCTGTAACGACTTGGTATCGGATTGATACCCAAATTTGTGGTATCATTCTTCTGTTGTTTGATACTTTACATTAGTTTTGGATAAGTGATTATTACATTTTAACAGAAGTGTAGAAAGAACATGTTAAAAGAGAAAGTAAGCAGATATTAACAGTAAATGAACAAGTAGATTAATAATTAATTTTCTACCACTTGTCTTTAATAATCTTGACAAAATAATAGAATGATCAATGATACAATTTGTTACTGCATACGTCAGCAGACTAATTAGGAGCCTTTGTTTGTTTGCTTACTACTAAAAGACAAGTTGTCTTGTATGTTCACTATTTTATTTAAGGACAAACTTGCAATAAGAAACATATGTTTAATTTACCCTAAGATTTTTTGTTAAAATAAAGCCAATAATGCAATTTTTTTGTGGTCCCCTTTATTTAGAAAAGTACCGAAAAGTATCAAAATCATTTGTATCGGGACAACACTATATCACACAGTTGGAAATTAGGTGCTTCATCATTTTATATAGTATCTTTTTTTAATTCCATGTCGTGCCTGTCTTGGTTCGTACACAATACCTAATAACTAAAGAGGATCGTATTACATCCCCTCTAGGGAACGTGATAGCCCCCACCGCCCTAAACTGAGCCCAAAGTCTGAATCTGCAAAAAAAATATATATATCTAAAAAAGAATGATTTGAGACTGAAAAAAATAAAACCGTAAAAAAATAAGATTTGAATTAAAAAAAAAACAGAAGCTCAAACATCAAACTATATGTAAGTGAAAAACGAAAATAAAATAAAAAATTCAAATTGAGAATATTTTAACATCAAAACTTGATTTTTCAGTTTCAAAGGTAATTTGTTTCAAGTAAAAAACGTTTTGCCTTAACTTAGAAAAGCACAAAGTCAGGCCACTCAGAATTGAGTTGGACTTTCACCTTGAAAAGCCCGTCATCGTGTTTCAAATAGCTGCCATTGAGTTGTTTTTTAAGGTTGCGGCGAGTAAAGAAGTCCTGCTAGGATTCAGTGATGAGCACCGTTCCAATTTTTGCCAAAACCGTGGAGTGAGCTTTTAGAGACCATTCCAAGGCTGATAAGAGCTTCGCTCCCTGAAAAACAACATGCTTGGTTTCATCCAGGCAGAGCACGGTGGGACTGTCGAACGCAGAAGAGAAAAACTGTCCAATGCCCTTGTCCTCCCCCAGACAATGGTGCGAAAACGTGGAGCGTAGTGACATTCACACAGATAATGCGCCCATTAAATGGGTCGGATCAATTTCTGGTTATTTTTTTTACTTTCCCATTGACTTCCAAGCCTGCCTTGGCTTTTATGTTACTTTTGATCTAATTGTTGTGTTGGCTTTGCAACCCTGAGAGCTGACGACATACTTTTTGACTTACAACTTTGTCATGGAATATATCGGTGTGGGAGTAGTGGGATTATCGTTTGCCAATTTTAATTAACCACTTATTTGTCAGGCATTTTGCAAACAAATAGAGGTTTTCAAACTTAAAATATCTACATTTCGCCCTTAACATCCATTAACGTCCATTAAGATCAGATATCAGTCATGTTATACAAACCCCGTTTCCATATGAGTTGGGAAATTGTGTTGTAAATAAAAACGGAATACATGATTTGCAAATAATTTCCAACCCATATTCAGTTGAATATGCTACAAAGACAACATATTTGATGTTCAAACTGATAAACATTTTTTTTTTTGCAAATAATCATTAACTTTAGAATTTGATGCCAGCAACACGTGACAAAGAAGTTGGGAAAGGTGGCAATAAATACTGATAAAGTTGAGGAATGCTCATCAAACACTTATTTGGAACATCACACAGGTGAACAGGCAAATTGGGAACAGGTGGGTGCCATGATTGGGTATAAAAGTAGATTCCATTAAATGAGAGAGGAAAAGAACCATCCGGATTGTTATAGGCACAAAGTTGAAAAGCCAGCATCTTTGATGGTATGGGAGTGTATTAGTGCCCAAGACATGGGGAACTTAAACATCTGTGAGGGCGCCATTAATGCTGAAAGGTACATACAGGTTTTGGAGCAACATATGTTGCCATCCAAGCAACGTTACCATGGACGCCCCTGCTTATTCCAGCAAGACAAGGCCAAGCCACATGTTTCATCAACATGGCTTCATAGTAAAAGAGTGCGGGTACTTGACTGGCCTTCCTGTAGTCCAGACCTGTCTCACATTGAAAATTATGCAGCCTAAAATACCACAATGGAGACCCCCTACTGTTAAACAACTTAAGCTGTACATCAAGCAAGAATGGGAAAGAATTCCACCTGAGAAGCTTAAAAAATGTGTCTCCTCAGTTCCCAAAAATGTACTGAATGTTGTTAAAAGGAAAGGCCATGTAACACAGTGGTGAACATGCCCTTTCCCAACTACTTTGGCACGCGTTGCAGCCATGAAATTCTATGTTAATTATTATTTAAAAAAAAAAAAAAAAGTTTATGAGTTTGAACATCAAATATATTGTCTTTGTAGTGCATTCAATTGAATATGGGTTGAAAATGATTTGCAAATCATTGTATTCCGTTTATATTTACATCTAACACAATTTCCCAACTCATATGGAAACGGGGTTTGTATAAGGAAACCAAAACACAAACCCAGGGGTGCTGACAACAGAACTGAGGTAGTCAAACTAACAGAACAAAACATGATCTGGGCAAGGACACATCTACAATGCTAAATATATCATGTGGCGTACCCTAGGGATTAATACTGGGACCAACATGTTTTAATCTCCATACAAACAACATTTAAAAAATTTATACAAAGGACTTAATAATAACAAAATAAAAAATAAATAAATTAAAAAAAAAGATGGTTTGCCAAAAACAGACTCTTTTAATCTCAGTAAAACTAAAATAATGCTATTTGGTAGAAGAAAAAGGCAAACACAAGTACAAATAGTTGGAGTAGATATTGAAAGAAACCACATTTTGGGGTGAAATCCAATTAACTAAAATATCTCATATAACAAATATACAAAATAAGCTGTAGCTCAATTTGATGTTGTTCTTGTTGAATACTTTTCTTAGGTTGTTGTCTTTGGGAAAGTGTTTGTCAATCAGGTTGAGGAATTTGTGTCCAATGTTCGTTGAGACGTTTTTGCTGTATGGGGGGTTGTACCAGATGATGCCGTTTCGTTTTCTGTTCTTTTTTGGCTGGTTTCCTGCAACATCAAATTGAGCTACAGCTGCATGAACAATATACGACAAATCATCTCAAACCACAACAAAACAATTGCAAATGAGCCATCGACCCCCAGTCAGAACGACTCCAAAACCAACAAAGCATGTAACTGTCGAAAGAAACCTGATTGCCCCCTCAACGGGGGATGCTTACAAACATCAGTTGTCTACCAATCTAAGGTAATACGCAAGGACATTAACACATCCGACACATATGTAGGATTAACCGAGGGTGAATTCAAAACCAGATGGAACAACCACAAGGCTTCTTTCAGGAACAAAAACCTGCGAAATACCACAGAACTCAGCAAACACATTTGGGACCTCAAAGACAATAATGTTGAATATTCAATAACATGGCAAATTCTTGCATCCAGCACACCTTACAATAGTGGTAATAAAAGATGCAATCTATGCTTGAAAGAGAAACTGTTTATTATCTACCGTCCAGACCTGTCATCCCTCAACAAGCGCAGCGAAATTGTAACAACATGCCGCCATAGACGGAAACACCTCCTAGGTAACACATGAACCAATCACCACGCCCCTAGGCCAGCCTGTACCCACCCACTATGTGCCCTATATAAACCATGGTATGCGAATGCTCCCATTAAAATCTCCTGACGATTGAGGGTACCCCCTCATGAAACAGGCCTGTAGAGATGAAATAGTCTTGTGATTTTTTTCCCCACACATACATATATTGCGCTCTACTACGGTATCGAGCACTATTTTTTTTGGATAACCTTATTAAGACATATATATATATATATATATATATATATATATATATATATAGCCTATATACAGTCGTGGTCAAAAGTTTACATACACTTGTGAAGGACATAATGTCATGGCTATCTTGAGTTTCCAACAATTTCTACAACTCATTTTTTTTGTGACCAACATACTTGTTGGTCACAAAAAACATTCATGAAGTTTGGTTCTTTAATTAATTTATTTGGGGTCTACTGAAAATGTGACCACATCTGCTGGGTCAAAAGTATACATACAGCAACATACATTATCAATTTTGGTGACAATCAATTCAAATTAGCTTCATTGCATGGCCTCTTAACTTCATGTGAGTGATTATGATCGGCGACACCTGTTGACTTCTCTGATTCCATTTAAATAGGGCTCATGTGGTGCAGTCATTAGACTCGGTTACAAACGCTACAATGGGAAAGTCAAAAGAACTCACCACAGATCTGAAAAAACGAATCATTGACTTGAACTTGGTGCCATTTCAAAGCAGCTTAAGGCCCCAAGAGCAACTGTGCAGACAACTGTTCGTAGGTATAAAGTGCATGGCACAGTTTTGTCACTGCCACGATCAGGAAAAAAACACAAGCTATCCCCTGCTGCTGAGAGAAAATTGGTCAGGATGATCAAGAGTCAACCGAGAACCACCAAAAAGCAGGTCTGCAATGAATTGGAAGCTGCTGTAACACAGGTGTCAGTGTCCACAGTCAAGCGTGTTTGGCATCGCTATGGACTGAGAGGCTACCATGCAAGAAAGAAGCCCTTGCTCCAGAAGCGACACCTTAAGGCTCGTCTAAAGTTTGCTGCTGATCACATGGACAAAGATAAGACCTTCTGGAGGAAAGTTCTGTGGTCAGATGAAACAAAAATGTAGCTGTTTGGCCACAATACTCAGCAATATATTTGGAGGAGAAAAGGTGTGGCCTTTAATCCCAGGAACACCACACCTACCGTCAATCATGGTGGTGGTAATATTATATTCTGGGCCTGTTTTGAGTGATTGTGCAGAAATGTGAGGAAATAACAACAAAAGTAGACTTCATTCAACTGTTTTACATAAAAGTTCAGTTAAATATTGAAATTCATTCATTTGGTGCATTTGCAAACAGCTAAAATTATGCACCAAGTACCTCCAGAGTAGTTATGTAAATAAGTATTATTACACCAAAAAGCTTGACTGTTTACCACTCACTGATGTCATTTCTACAAAAAAAAAAAGAGTTAATGAAGTTATTTTGCAATACCACAGACTTTGATGAGTCTTGTTGTCCGCACAGCAGCGATGTTCCGTGGCCCAATTGCACGATTGGAGTTCATTGGTCGGTCAGACGCGCGCCTGCAGCCAACAAACCTCCAACAAACGGCACTTGCTCAGACTGCATGTGCTCATCATAACTCCACACAGAAGAAAGTGATTCTGAAGCTGGGGAATACAAATTGAGTGATATCACATATTCCGCAGGCAATGGTGTCTTGATTTCCTCTGGGTCTTAAAAAAACAAAAGAGTGCACCCAGGAAGGCGGGGGTGGTGGACTAAATTAGATTGCAGCTAATTACCAGTGCAGTCGATAGCAAATTGAGTTGATATGCATCCTTCATGACTTAACCAGATATCAGATAAGCAAGGGTAAGCAAATAAATTGCAACATGAGCCGATGGAGGAAGGTGATACAGAGTTGAGGCAGCGACTCCCGCATTATCTGATACGTCGGTGGTGTTGTCGTTTGGCAGTGTTCCCGTATTCAAAATGGAGGAGACACAAGAGGAAGGTTGTCGGTATTGTCAGGGGTACCATGTCTTGTTGAATCGGTAATGAAGCCAAAGCACGTAAGAGCACATTTTGAAGAGGAACGGGTGTGGTCATGCATGGTGATTGTCGTTTTGAAGTGCACACAAAAAATGCTGGCGTACCTCGTTTGTCGAATTGGCCTGTCTTTGGTAAGTGAATGTCCTTAAAGGGGAACATTATCACCAGACCTATGTAAGCGTCAATATATACCTTGATGTTGCAGAAAAAAGACCATATATTTTTTTAACCGATTTCCGAACTCTAAATGGGTGAATTTTGGCGAATTAAACGCTTTTCTAATATTCGCTCTCGGAGCGATAACGTCACAACGTGGCGTCACATCGGGAAGCAATCCGCCATTTTCTCCAACACCAAGTCAAATCAGCTCTGTTATTTTCCGTTTTTTCGACTGTTTTCCGTACCTTGGAGACATCATGCCTCGTCGGTGTGTTGTCGGAGGTTGTAACAACATGAACAGGGACGGGTTCAAGTTGCACCAGTGGCCCAAAGATGCGAAAGTGGTAAGAAATTGGACGTTTGTTCCACACACTTTACCGACGAAAGCTATGCTACGACAGAGATGGCAAGAATGTGTGGATATCCTGCGACACTCAAAGCAGATGCATTTCCAACAATAAAAGTCAAAGAAATCTGCCGCCAGAACCCCCATTGAATCTGCCGGAGTGTGTGAGCAATTCAGGGACAAAGGACCTCCCTAGCACGGCAAGCAATGGCGGCAGTTTGTTCCCGCAGACGAGCGAGCTATCGACCCTAGCTTCCCTGGCCTGCTGACATCAACTCCAAAACTGGACAGATCAGCTTTCAGGAAAAGAGAGCGGATGAGGGTATGTTTACAGAATATATTAATTGATGAAAATTGGGCTGTCTGCACTCTCAAAGTGCATGTTGTTGCCAAATGTATTTCATATGCTGTAAACCTAGTTCATAGTTGTTAGTTTCCTTTAATGCCAAACAAACACATACCAATCGTTGGTTAGAAGGCGGTCGCCGAATTCGTCCTCGCTTTCTCCCGTGTCGCTGGCTGTCGTGTCGTTTTCGTCGGTTTCGCTTGCATACGGTTCAAACCGATATGGCTCAATGGCTTCAGTTTCTTCTTCAATTTCGTTTTCGCTACCTGCCTCCACACTACAACCATCCGTTTCAATACATGCGTAATCTGTTGAATCGCTTAAGCCGCTGAAATCCGAGTCTGAATCCGAGCTATTGTCGCTATAGCTTGCAGTTCTTTCCGCCATGTTTGTTTGTGTTGGCTTCACTATGTGACGTCACAGGAAAATGGACGGGTGGTTAAAATCAGGCACTTTGAAGCTATTTTTAGGGATATTGCGTGATGGGTAAAATTTTGAAAAAAACTTCGAAAAATATAATTAGCCACTGGGAACTGATTTTTAATGGTTTTAACAATTCTGAAATTGTGATAATGTTCCCCTTTAAAGTAGGACTATTGTTAATCAATTAAATATTTACATAGTTGAACTGGATTTTGAAGTGCTGAAACCATGGGCGTAAGTTGTTCTGCAAACTTGGGTCAGTCGCAGCTACGATCATAACTTTCTTGTTAGCATTCTGCGTTAGCGATGCGTACTCTGCGGTGTCATTCCACATCGCTCAAGCCAAAGCTGTGTTTAACCACGTCGAAGATAAGCGCATCAAAACTGTTTGTCTCCACTCTGCCCGGACAGCTTCTGATAGCTGATGGCAGTCTTGTTAGCCTTTCGCTCCTCGCCGAATCCGATACGGTGTCACGCTGTCATCTTTCGACATCGTCTGTGTCAAAGTCTCAACAATGTTGAGTTGTGTTATTAAAAAAAATCCAAAAGTTGGTCAAACTGATTCCCACGGTGAAGATACAGTAGCCCCAAGATTAGCCACAGTGTTGTTGTTAGCAGAGTTCAACCATAACCCCGTAACCGCTTGGTAAATACCTTTATCAATCTGCATGCTTTGTATGACAAATAAAACTTTATTTAACACTTAATGTGGGCTAAACAAATGTTTAACGGGGGTTCTTAAACCTTTTTGACCTCGGGGCCCAACTTTTTAACTCCACCGGGGCCCGAGGCCCACTCAAATATTACTGAATTAGCAAGGCAAGGCAAGGCAAGGCAACTTTATTTGTATAGCGCTTTTCATACACAAGGCAGACTCAAAGTGCTTCACAGACAACAAAGTGAAATGAAAGAAAATAAAAGCAAAATTAAAATGCAGACAATACAAATAAAAACAGTGCGGACGTTAAAAGTTAAAAGATTAAAAGATTTAGCTGAAAGCTAAGGTGAACATTAAGTTTTCAGTCTAGTTTTAAAAGTAGTCAGAGTTGGGGAAAGTCTGACATCTTCAGGAAGTTTATTCCAGCTATTTGTTGCATAGTGACTGAATGATGCTCTCCCTTGATTTGAGTTTACTCTGGGAACCTGCTAACAGATTGATCTCAGAAGATCTTAGTGATCTAGAGGGCTTATATAGTGAGAGCATATCAGTGATATATTTCGGCCCTAGACCATGTAGTGATTTATATGTGAGCAGGAGGATTTTTAAATCAATTATCTGATGTACAGGGAGCCAATGTAAGGATTTAAGAATTGGTGTAATGTGCTTACATTTTTTGGTCTTTGTTAGAACTCTAGCAGCAGCGTTCTGAACAAGCTGTAGCTGCCTGACAGTTTTTTTGGGGAAGACCTGCAATGGGTTATACTTGTATAGCGCTTTTCTACCTTCAAGGAGACCATTACAATAGTCTAGCCTACTGGTAATAAAGGCATGTACAAGTTTTTCTAAGTCTTGAGCTGACATGAGCCCTCTAAGCCTTGTTACATTTTTGAGGTGATAGTAGGCCGATTTTTTTACTGATTTGATGTGACTGTCGAAATGTAAATCAGAATCTAAAATAACCCCAAGATTTCTGGCTTTATTTGAGGTTTTCAGGGACAGTGAATGAAAGTGTTGGATGACTTTAGACCTTTCTTTTTTAGCACCAAAAACAATTATCTCAGCAGTCTTACTTGTGATTTTAATCGTATATATTATTTTTATCTAACCTACTTACAGTTTAAAACCTTGTCAAATGATATGAAACCATGTGTTAACCACAAATATTATTCTTTATTTTAAACATAAACCTTAGGCTTTAGGTCAGGCTGATTATAAAAATAAGTACGAATGAAAACTAAAAAAACTGACCAAAAAATACATTTAAATACAATGTTGTGCTAAAATAAATAAACTTAATGAACAAGGAATGTTTAACTAAACTGTCAAAAAAATTTTTAAGTGTAAATAATAACACAGCTTTTGTCTTATTTTTTGTCCTTAAGAAACTTTTATGACTTTAGCTCCAGACCTCTGTTTGTTTGAGACAGTGTATACTCTAGTTTGATATAGAAAAGCATGCAACCCCAACGGCCCACAGCTGAGAAACCAATATTTTTTGGCAGCCCTCTAGTGGGCGCTCGCGACCCAACAATGGTTAAAAAACACTGATGAAAAATATGCTTAAAACAAAAGTAAAATAAAAATATGCGGTGCTGTGAAGCTGCAATATTTAAATTGAAATGTACTGACTTGATGCTAATTTATTTTGGCTATTCCATATTCATGCTACCGATTTGCTATGGCAATTTTACATGGCCAATTCAACACCTCCAAATGTGGCGATCAGAACAACTAAGATGCATGTTACAATCAGTCGACAGGTGATTAATAAACACAAAGCTTTTAGTATAAACACGTTAGCACATTCAGCTTACTGGCAAATCATTATTCCTGACTACGGCAACCCACTGTAGTCTATACATTACTGCCATATAACGTCTTGGAATAGGATCAATACAACTTGTAAACAAGACTTTACAACTGCACAGTTAAATATTGTATTTTTATTTTATTTTAATATAAACATTTACACAAAAAACACAAACACAAAAAAGTGGAACTGTTGAGTACCGGTTTTGATACCCAGGTACCCGGAAGTAGTAGCATATTGGTTGAAATGTGAAAAAATCCTTATCTTTATTTATTGGCCTGTATTTTTCTGTTTTTAGCAAGTCACCTCCTCTAAAAAGTTTGAAAAAGAACGATTCTTTGAATGATGGATATAAAAAATATTCCATTAAAATGTGATAAAAATACACACATTGTTGGCGCGTGAAGGTTTTACACAGGCTGCAGAACTTAAGTGGCTCAAGGCACGTTAGTCTAAGGCTTTCTGAAGGTGAATCGATCACAATACAATATAGTGAGTATTTATGACTACAAATTATTGATTAGATTACAAGAGCGGTTGTTTAATTGTCAATCAATTACTGTACCTCAGGGCACCACTCTAAAACAGGTACACTTTCACTGACTTTGTCTCAATATCATTCCAATAACCTTAAACCAGGGGTCGGCAACCCAAAATGTTGAAAGAGCCATATTGGACCAAAAATACAAAAAAAGTAATCTGTCTAAAATGCAAAAAATTAAAAGTCTTATATAAGTGTTATAATGATGGCAACACATGTTGTAAGTGGCTAATTAGCTATATTAGCCTACTATCAAAATGTCTATGTGTTGCTGGCTGACACAAATCTTCGTTGACAGAAATGTTGAAACATAATTATAATTATACACATTTTTACAACATTGGAAAACATTAGTAAAACTTTTCAGAGGGTGAGATAACTCTTGGAAATGACTGTCTCAGAATGGCCAAAGGCATAGATGTTTCTGATTGATTGATTGAAACTTTTATTAGTAGATTGCACAGTGAAGTACATATTCCGTACAATTGACCACTAAATGGTAACACCCGAATAAGTTTTTTAACTTGTTTAAGTCGGGGTCCACTTAAATTGATTCATGGTACAGATGTATGCTATCATCATAATACAGTCGTCACACAAGATAATCATCAGAGTATACACATTGAATTATTTACATTATTTACAATCCAGGGTGTGGGATGTGGAGGGGGGGGGGGGGGCAGGGGGGGTAGGTTTGGTTGATATCAACACTTCAGTCATCAACAATTGCATCATCAGAGAAATAGACTTTGAAACAGTGTAGGACTGACTTGGTAGGATATGTACAGCAAGTAGTGGACATAGAGAGAGAGAGAGAGATCAGAAAGCATAAGAATACGTATCTACATTTGATTATTTACAATCCGGGGAGGTGGGATGTGGAATGTGGGATGTGTGTGTCCTAGTTAAAGGAAACGGAAGGCTGTCTTCTTCTAATGGAAGCGAGGTAATGTTTGCTGTGGTCTGGAACAACATGACAAACTAACAACTGTCAGAAATGCAGCCAATATTACATACAGATAATGTGTCATGAAACATGGAAAAATCAACTAAATACACAGAGGACATAAGTAAAGAATATTAAATGAGCTCAAATATACCGTATTTTTCGGAGTATAAGTCGCACCGGAGTATAAGTCGCACCGGCCGAAAATGCATAATAAAGAAGGAAAAAAACATATTTAAGTCGCACTGGAGTATAAGTTGCATTTTTGGGGGAAATGTATTTGATAAAACCCAACACCAAGAATAGACATTTGAAAGGCAATTTAAAATAAATAAAGAATAGTGAACAACAGGCTGAATAAGTGTACGTTATATGAGGCATAAATACCCAACTGAGAACGTGCCTGGTATGTAAACGTAACATATTATGGTAAGAGTCATTCAAATAACTATAACATATAGAACATGCTATACGTTTACCAAACAATCTGTCACTCCTAATCGCTAAATCCCATGAAATCTTATATGTCTAGTCTCTTACGTGAATGAGCTAAATAATATTATTTGATATTTTACAGTAATGTGTAAATAATTTCACACAGAAGTCGCTCCTGAGTATAAGTCGCACCTCCCCCCCAAACTATGAAAAAAACTGTGTCCGAAAAATACGGTACCTACAAACGAGGCATAATGATGCAATATGTACATACAGCTAGCCTAAATAGTATGTTAGCATTGATTAGCTTGCAATTATGCAGTTACCAAATATGCCTAATTAGCACTCCATAACAAATCAATATCAACAAAGCTCACCTTTGTGCATTCACGCACAGTATAAAACATTTGGTGGACAAAATGAGACAAAAAAGGAGTGGCATAAAACACGTCTTTCTGTGGCAGCGTCGGAGAAAGTCGTACATGTAAACAAACTGTTTAGTCACAGTCCGCACAACGGCGAGTTCAAGGGCCGCTTAAATTAGTAGGACAAAAACGGCACTCGCCAAATACTCTCATCAGTGAAGCATACACACAAACATATTACACAGTGGGCTTTCTAACAATTAGGAAGGTTTGTGTCGTGTTTGTCCTCCTACAGAAACCATATTACAACAACAAATATATTTTTCACCCCATTTTTTATCCACATGGTGGCTCCATGGAGCCACCATGTGCATGTGGCTCTAGAGCCGCGGGTTGCTGACCCCCCGCCTTAAACTTAACATTTTGAATTATGATTAACTTGTCTATGAAACTTCTAATTAGGGATGTCCGATAATGTTTTTTTTGCCGATATCCGATATTCTGATATCGTCCAATTCTTAATTACCGATACCGATATCAACCGATACCGATATATACAGTCGTGCAATTAACACATTATTATGCATAATTTGGACAACCAGGTATGGTGAAGATAAGGTCCGTTTAAAAAAAAAAAAACTTTTAATAAAATAAAATAAGATAAATAAATTAAAAACATTTTCTTGAATAAAAAAGAAAGTAAAACAATACAAAAACAGTTACATAGAAACTATTAATTAATGAAAATGAGTAAAATTAACTGTTAAAGGTTAGTACTATTAGTGGACCAGCAGCACGCACAATCATGTGTGCTTACGGACTGTATCCCTTGCAGACTGTATTGATATATATTGATATATAATGTAGGAACTAGAATATTAATAACTGAAAGAAACAACCCTTTTGTGTGAATGAGTGTAAATGGGAGAGGAAGGTTTTTTGGAATGGTGCACTAATTGTAAGTGTATCTTGTGTTTTTATGTTGATTTAAAAAAAACAAAAAACGATACCAATAATAAAAAAAAACATCCATCCATCCATCATCTTCCGCTTATCCGAGGTCGGGTCGCGGGGGCAGCAGCCTAAGCAGGGAAGTCCAGACTTCCCTCTCCCCAGCCACTTCGTCCAGCTCTTCCTGTGGGACCCCGAGGCGTTCCCAGGCCAGCCGGGAGACATAGTCTTCCCAACGTGTCCTGGGTCTTCCCCGTGGCCTCCTACCGGTCGGACGTGCCCTAAACACCTTCCTAGGGAGGCGTTCGGGTGGCATCCTGACCAGATGCCCGAACCACCTCATCTGGCTCCTCTCGATGTGGAGGAGCAGCGGCTTTACTTTAAGCTCCCCCCGGATGGCAGAGCTTCTCACCCTATCTCTAAGGGAGAGCCCCGCCACCCGGCGGAGGAAACTCATTTCGGCCGCTTGTACCCGTGATCTTGTCCTTTCGGTCATAACCCAAAGCTCATGACCATAGGTGAGGATGGGAACGTAGATCGACCGGTAAATCGAGAGCTTTGCCTTCCGGCTCAGCTCCTTCTTCACCACAACGGATCGATACAGCGTCCGCATTACTGAAGACGCCGCACCGACCCGCCTGTCGATCTCACGATCCACTCTTCCCTCACTCGTGAACAAGACTCCGAGGTACTTGAACTCCTCCACTTGGGGCAAGATCTCCTCCCCAACCCGGAGATGGCACTCCACCCTTTTCCGAGCGAGAACCATGGACTCGGACTTGGAGGTGCTGATTCTCATCCCAGTCGCTTCACACTCGGCTGCGAACCGATCCAGTGAGAGCTGAAGATCCTGGCCAGATGAAGCCAACAGGACCACATCATCTGCAAAAAGCAGAGACCTAATCCTGCAGCCACCAAACCAGATCCCCTCAACGCCTTGACTGCGCCTAGAAATTCTGTCCATAAAAGTTATGAACAGAATCGGTGACAAAGGGCAGCCTTGGCGGAGTCCAACCCTCACTGGAAACGTGTCCGACTTACTGCCGGAAATGTGGACCAAGCTCTGGCACTGAGCATACAGGGAGCGGACTGCCACTATCAGACAGTCCGATACCCCATACTCTCTGAGCACTCCCCACAGGACTTCCCGAGGGACACGGTCGAATGCCTTCTCCAAGTCCACAAAACACATGTAGACTGGTTGGGCAAACTCCCATGCACCCTCAAGGACCCTGCCGAGAGTATAGAGCTGGTCCACAGTTCCACGACCAGGACGAAAACCACACTGTTCCTCCTGAATCCGAGGTTCGACTATCCGGCGTAGCCTCCTCTCCAGTACACCTGAATAGACCTTACCGGGAAGGCTGAGGAGTGTGATCCCACGATAGTTAGAGCACACCCTCCGGTTCCCCTTCTTAAAGAGAGGAACCACCACCCCGGTCTGCCAATCCAGAGGTACCGCCCCCGATGTCCACGCGATGCTGCAGAGTCTTGTCAACCAAGACAGCCCCACAGCATCCAGAGCCTTAAGGAACTCCGGGCGGATCTCATCTACCCCTGGGGCCTTGCCACCGAGGAGCTTTTTAACTACCTCAGCAACCTCAGCCCCAGAAATAGGAGAGCCCACCACAGACTCCCCAGGCACTGCTTCCTCATAAGAAGACGTGTTGGTGGGATTGAGGAGGTCTTCGAAGTATTCCCTCCACCGATCCACAACATCCGCAGTCGAGGTCAGCAGAACACCATCCTCGCCATACACGGTGTTGACAGTGCACTGCTTCCCCTTCCTGAGGCGGCGGATGGTGGTCCAGAATTGCTTCGAAGCCGTCCGGAAGTCGTTTTCCATGGCTTCCCCGAACTCCTCCCATGTCCGAGTTTTTGCCTCTGCGACCGCTGAAGCCGCACACCGCTTGGCCTGTCGGTACCTGTCCGCTCCCTCAGGAGTCCTATGAGCCAAAAGAACCCGATAGGACTCCTTCTTCAGCTTGACTGCATCCCTCACCGCCGGTGTCCACCAACGGGTTCTAGGATTACCGCCACGACAAGCACCAACTACCTTGCGGCCACAGCTCCAATCAGCCGCCTCGACAATAGAGGCGCGGAACATGGTCCATTCGGACTCAATGTCCAGCACCTCCCTCGTGACATGTTCAAAGTTCTTCCGGAGGTGGGAATTGAAACTCTCTCTGACAGGAGACTCTGTCAGACGTTCCCAGCAAACCCTCACAATGCGTTTGGGCCTGCCAGGTCTGTCCGGCATCCTCCCCCACCATCGCAGCCAACTCACCACCAAGTGGTGATCGGTAGAAAGCTCCACCCCTCTCTTCACCCGAGTGTCCAAAACATGAGGCCGCAAATCTGATGACACAACTACAAAGTCGATCATGGAACTGCGGCCTAGGGTGTCCTGGTGCCAAGTGCACATATGGACACCCTTATGTTTGAACATGGTGTTCGTTATGGACAATCTGTGACGGGCACAAAAGTCCAAAAACAAAACACTGCTCGGGTTCAGATCCGGGCAGCCATTCTTCCCAATCACGCCTCTCCAGGTTTCACTGTCATTGCCAACATGAGCATTGAAGTCCCCCAGTAGCACGAGGGAATCACCCGGGGGAGCACTCTCAAGTACTCCCTCGAGTGAATCCAAAAAGGGTGGGTACTCTGAGCTGCGGTTTGGCGCGTAAGCGCAAACCACACTCAGGACCCGTTCCCCCACCCGAAGGCGGAGGGAAGCTACCCTCTCGTCCACTGGGTTGAACTCAACGTACAGGCTCTGAGCCGGGGGGCAACAAGAATTGCCACCCCAGCCCGTCGCCTCTCACTGCCGGCAACGCCAGAGTGGAAGAGAGTCCAGCCCCTCTCGAGAGAACTGGTTCCAGAGCCCTTGCTGTGCGTCGAAGTGAGTCCGACTATATCTAGCCGGAACTTCTCCACTTCGCGCACTAGCTCAGGCTCCTCCCCCCCCCAGCGAGGTGACGTTCCACGTCCCAAGAGCTAGCTTCTGTAGCCGAGGATCGGACCGCCAAGTGCCCTGCCTTCGGCTGCCGCCCAGCTCACATCGCACCCGACCTCTATGACCCCTGCTATGGGTGGTGAGCCCATTGGAAGGGGGACCCACGTTGCCTCTTCGGGCTGTGCTCGGCCGGGCCCCATGGGGATTAATAAAAAAAACGATACAGATAATTTCCGATATTACATGTTAAAGCATTTATCGGCCGCCGATAACGGACATCTCTACTTTTAATGCATCATGTATATTTTCTTGCATTAAACATGGTAAATTGCATGCGTCACACACACACACACACACTGACGTCTGTCCCACCCTAAAAAGGTATAATGTTGTTTGACCTTGTGGCTTTCATTGCCACAACACATGACGTGCCGTTAAAGTGACGCAATAGGTCACGCTGGTCAAGCACTCAAGACTTCCAATTTAGATGTAGCGTTCTATAACCGGAAGGTCACAGGATTCATGGATGGCCAAACAGCTGATCGCTGCTGGTTGGCTGATGTGCACAAACATCATCTGCTAAATGAAGAGAGGGGACTTCTCTATTTCTGTAACACGTCTTTTGTGTGGTGGTCAATGCAAGTGTAAGCCACTGTGACTGTTAAGTAATAATAATAGTAATAATGATAATATTAATAATGCATATTCTTTGTTATTGTTATTAATTGTGTTTGTTTTAATGATTTTGTAATGATTTTAAGTCACCATTATGGATATTGTTATTCATACTGTTATTGCTATTCTCCCCCCTCTACTTTATAAGGCAAGTTTATTTGTCGAGCACAATTTGTACTCAAGGCAATTAAAAAATGCTTTACAGAAAATGACAAGGCAAACAAATACAAATAATTATAAAAATAATCATAATTCAAATTTAAATTTTAGAATATAATCAAAAACAATCAAATCAAAATCGAAATAGTGTAGATAAAATACGTTCTTTTGTCATATGCACAACTAAATTAAAATGTTTTCAGCCTGGGTTTGAACATTGCCAACGTTAAGGCCTATCTCACGTCTTCTGGAAGTCTTGTGTTGCACATTAAAGTTAAAGTACCACTGATAGTCACACACACACTAGGTGTGGTGAAATTACCCTCTGCATTCGACCCATCCCCTTGTTCACCCCCTGGGAGGTGAGGGGAGCAGTGAGCAGCAGCGGTGGCCGTGCCCAGGAATCATTTTGGTGAACCAACGGCCTATAGTATACACAGTGTACCAAAGACGAACAATAATCTAAGTGACAAAAAAGTACCATAACCTGTGCGTGTACTTGTGTGTATTTTTTATTTTCTTCTTCTGTGACTTTTTGTTTTGCTTTGTACAGCACTTTGTGTTTTCCACTTGCCTGTGTATGAACAGTGCTCTCTAAATAAAGTTTTTGATTTGTTTTGATTTAGTGGTCACAATCATTTATTAAATTAAGCTCATGACACTGTAAGTTTAATGATGCAAACACGTTTGTTACTGTTTTTTTTTTTAAACGCTTCTTGCCTTGGTGACTTTGTATCTGTAAGTAAAGGGCAACTAAATTTATTTGATACTTCTTCATATCAACAAACATGAAGTTTTAAACTGCAATATTGTTCAATTGACAACACTAATTACATATGTCTAGCATGTGTGCTAGCTCCTGGTAGCCTAGCATATTTACCTTTTGTAAATGACTTGTCTAAAATACTGTCATGTCTGTGTGATCATGTTTTGTTTGGCCATGTGCTTTTTTGGATTTTGTCAGTTCCTGTTTTTTCACTCCCCGTTTTGTTTCCATGACAACCCATTAGTTTTCACCTGTCCTCATGTCACACACCTGATTCATTTGCACTCACACATCTGCAGTGTTGGGACTAACGCGTTACAAAGTAACGCGTCACTGTAACGCCGTTAGTTTCGGCGGTAACTAGTAATCTAACGCGTTATTTTTTTATATTCAATAACTCAGTAACCGTTACTACATGATGCATTACTGCGTTATTTTACGTTACTTTTTATGTAGTATCGGCTAGAAACTGAGGATCTGAGTGTGTTTTATTCCAGCGAAGCAGAGACGTGCTTCTGATTCTTCCTCTGCGCTCTCTGTGTGTGCGTGTGACTGTGTGTCTGAGTGTGGGAAGGGGAGGGGAGGGGAGGGGAGGGGGGTGCGCAATACAACCGTTGGCCAACAAAAAAGTAACCACAGAACACTATACGCCTATACGGTATAGTGTTCTGTGGTTACTTTTTGGTTGGCCAAGCGGACGTGACGACAGGCTGTCCCCACTCAGATCCGCACAGACCGGGAGGGGGCGTGCCTTAAGTCCGGCTGGAAATCGGCAGAAATTTGGAGAATGGTTGTCCCAGGGAGAGGCAGTGAAATTCGGGAGGGTTGGCAAGTATGAGATATTCTCACTTCTTTTCTTTTGTCGAGCACAAAGAAAAGAACATTTTAGTTAAATGTAAGTTGTGTCTTGGATCAAAGATCCCGTCTACTGCCCAAAACAACAATTCAAATCTGCCTGGTTAGGCTCTGTGTATGTCACGTGTGCCTTCCTTAGGTGAAGCCAGCTTTACAGCTATGTTGTTGATTGATTGATTGATTGATTGAAACTTTTATTAGTAGATTGCACAGTACAGTACATATTCTGTACAATTGACCACTAAATGGTAACACCCAAATAAGTTTTTTAACTTGTTTAAGTCGGGGTCCAGATACAGATATATACTATCAAATATATACTAACATCATAATACAGTCATCACACAAGATAATCATCAGGGTATATACATTGAATTATTTACATTGTTTACAATCCGGGGTGTGGGATATGGAGGAGGGGGGTTAGGTTTGGTTGGTATCAACACTTCAGTCATCAACAATTGCATCATCAGAGAAATGGACATTGGAACAGTGTAGGACTGACTTGGTAGGATATGTATAGCAAGTAGTGGACACAGAGAGAGAGATCAGAAAGTATAAGGAAAAGTGTCTACATTTGATTATTTACAATCCGAAGAGGTATTATGTGGAAGGGAGGGTGTTAGTTTAGGGTTGTAGTTGCCTGGAGATGTTCTTTTAGTGCGGTTTTGAAGGAGGATAGAGATGCCCTTTCTTTTACACCTGTTGGGAGTGCATTCCATATTGAAGTGGCATAGAAAGAGAATGAGTTAAGACCTTTATTAGTTCGGAATCTGGGTTTAACGTGGTTAGTGTTAGTGTTATTATGCTGTTTGTTACTTATGTATGTTATGTTGCAGCTATTTAAAATAGTTTTGTCAATTTGTTCTGGCCTGAAATAAATTCGCCCTTTGAAACATATCTTTGTCTTTGTGTGTTGTATGTAGAGCACATTGCTTAGCAGAGTTCAGTGATGCAAATGTATGTCAAGTTGATCAACAGATTGTATTATTCTCCAGTGCAATAACAGTACTAAAATGAAGGCTAAAAGGGCATTAATGGGAGCTTTAAAAAAAAAAGTAGAAGAAGTAACTAAATAGTTACTTTTCATAGTAACGCATTACTTTTGGTGTAAGTAACTGAGTTAGTAACTGAGTTACTTTTGAAATAAAGTAACTAGTAACTGTAACTAGTTACTGTTTTTCAGTAACTAACCCAACACTGCACATCTGTTGTTAATCATGTCTGTGTTATTTAAGCTTTTCATTTTCTGTTGGTCGGCCTGGCGACATCACATTCATGCTCTGCACTCTTGACACACTCCTGACACTCTGTTTCATGTTCATAGTCATCGCAAGTAAGTTTTGTTGAATAATGCCACAGTTAGTGTCTTTTGTTTTTTTGTCCATAGGTCTGCCTTTGTGCGAGTTTTTGTTTTTATAGCCAAGACCTCCCTCCACCCACCCCAAAAGACTGTTCCAGACCGCAGGGAGCGCGTCTGGTATCGGCCCCTTGAGGGAGGGGGGACTAGGGCCAGGAGCTGTGCTGTTAGGGTGGTTCCACCAGTTCTTTGAGCTGCTAAGCCGCAGCCTCCAGCCCGGCCACCAACACCAGATTTTCGCCATGCCAAGCCGCAACCTCCGGCCAGGCCACCACCACCACCAATCTTTCGGCCTGCTAAGCCGCAACCTCCGGCCCGGCCGCCACCATCGGTCTTTCGGCCTGCCAAGCTGCAACCCCCAGCTAGGCCACCAGCACCAAGTCCAAGGCTAGCACCAGCAGCACCAGCACCAAGGCCAGCGCCAGTAGCAGCACCACGGCTATCTGCTCCACGGCTAGCACCAAGGCTAGCTGCTCCACAGCTAGCACCAAAGCTAGCTGCTCCACGGCTAGCACCTGTCGCTGCACCACGGCTAGCACCCGTAGCTGCTGCACGCCGCCATGCACCTCCAGTACCTGCACCACGTCAAGCCACTCCACGCCAAGTTCCTGTCACAGCTCAAAGGCTAGCATCACGGCTAGCACTAGTCGCAGCTCCACGACGCCAAGTGCCGCCAGTCGCAGCTCCACGACGCCAAGTGCCGCCAGTCGCAGCTCCACGACGCCAAGTGCCCCCAGTCGCAGCTCCACGCCGTACTCTTGATCCTGCTTTGTTTTTTTTGGTTTCTTGGACATCTGGGATCTGTCTTTGAGGGGGGGGGGGGAGTACGTTTTTTGAATAATGCCACAGTTAGTGTCTTTTGTTTTTTTGTCCATAGGTCTGCCTTTGTGCGAGTTTTTGTTTTTATAGCCAAGTTTTGTACTTCCGCCCTTGTGCGCACCTTTTGTTTATTCCTTTTTTGAATGTTAAAATTATATATGTATCCACCTTCACACCGTGTCCGGTCCAAATCCTTTGCACTTCGGGAAAACAATCCACGCCAAAGTCCACGTCTTGACAAATACAAGGTCAACATTTAGGCTGTCCAGCTTTGCACAAGTAAACCTGCTGCAGGACTGCTTGTATCGGAGATTTTAGAAGCAAGTCGGTATCATCGGATCCTTTTTTTTTTTTCCGGAACAATATTCGATATCAATATCTTATCGGAAAACCACTAGTTATTGAACGGCTGACTCTTTCCTTGACCGCAAACGAGGGTTGTCTGTTATCCCCCTGTAGTAGTCGTGGTAGTACTAGTAGTAGTGGTAGTGGTAGTAGTACTAGCCCAGAGGTGTCAAACGTACGGCCCGAGGGCCGGATCAGGCCCGCAAACAGGTTTTAACCGGCCCGCGGGATGAGTTTGCTAAGTATGAAAATCAACCTGAAATTTTTGAATGAAAGAAACAGCTGTTCTAAATGTGTCCATTGGATGTCACAATAGCAATTTTTGAATCTTTGTATATGATGCTACATATGTACAAAATAAACCACATGATGTTAGTACATCAGTCGAGGAAAATGATCAAACCTCATAAATAACATCCTGTAATTTGATTTTGATATATATTTTTTTATCTTGATAGATTGAAAAATAACACCAATGAGTTGAGTGATGAACATTATCACAAAATGTATTCAGAAAATACAAACCCCGTTTCCATATGAGTTGGGAAATTGTGTTAGATGTAAATATAAACGGAATACAATGATTTGCAAATCCTTTTCAACCCATATTCAATTGAATGCACTACAAAGACAAGATATTTGATGTTCAAACTCATAAACTTTATTTTTTTTTGGGGAAATAATAATCAACTTAGAATTTCATGGCTGCAACACGTGCCAAAGTAGTTGGGAAAGGGCATGTTTACCACTGTGTTACATGGCCTTTCCTTTTAACAACACTCAGTAAACATTTGGGAACTGAGGAGACACATTTTTTAAGCTTCTCAGGTGGAATTCTTTCCCATTCTTGCTTGATGTACAGCTTAAGTTGTTCAACAATACGGGGGTCTCCGTTGTGGTATTTTAGGCTTCATAATGCACCACACATTTTCAATGGGAGACAGGTCTGGACTACAGGCAGGCCAGTCTAGTACCCGCACTCTTTTACTATGAAGCCACGTTGATGTAACACGTGGCTTGGCATTGACTTGCTGAAATAAGCAGGAGCGTCCATGGTAACGTTGCTTGGATGGCAACATATGTTGCTCCAAAACCTGTATGTACCTTTCAGCATTAATGGCGCCTTCACAGATGTGTAAGTTACCCATGTCTTGGGCATTAATACACCCCCATACCATCACAGATGCTGGCTTTTCAACTTTGCGCCTATAACAATCCGGATGGTTCTTTTCCTCTTTGGTCCGGAGGACACGACGTCGACAGTTTCCAAAAACAATTTGAAATGTGGACTCGTCAGACCACAGAACACTTTTCCACTTTGTATCAGTCCATCTTAGATGAGCTCAGGCCAAGCGAAGCCGACGGCGTTTCTGGGTGTTGTTGATAAACGGTTTTCGCCTTGCATAGGAGAGTTTTAACTTGCACTTACAGATGTAGGGACCAACTGTAGTTACTGACAGTGGGTTTCTGAAGTGTTCCTGAGCCCATGTGGTGATATCCTTTACACACTGATGTCGCTTTTTGATGCAGTACCGCCTGAGGGATCGAAGGTCACGGGCTTAGCTGCTTACGTGCAGTGGTTTCTCCAGATTCTCTGAACCCTTTGATGATATTACGGACCGTAGATGGTGAAATCCCTAAATTCCTTGCAATAGCTGACCTAACCAGTGACTTGCACACATCTCTGATGGGTAGCAGCATCTAATGCTGCAATATAAGAGCTGTAACAATGATTAAGATTCTACGAGACACATCCAAATGGCTGTTTGGGGGGGAGGTCTTATATGTTCTCGTAAAACTGCGAGTTTCCTGTGAAATGCTCCTGTTTCTAAAACAACAGGACTTTTATGCGAAAAAGCTATTTATTTGTAAAATATTTATGTCCTTCCGAGTTTACCCAGTATATTTAGTTTATTGTGATCCCTTTTAGGGGTAATATAGTCTCACTTGATACCAAGCCAAGCTCCTGAAAAAAAATATCTACTCCCCACTGTTTTGCAAGTCATCCTTACGACGCCCTAAACATCATATAGGAAGACTTTTTCTAAAACATTCTTTTAGGGCTTGGATGACAATAATAAAGTGCAGAATGTTCGATCAATAACATTTTCAGACATGCTGTAACGGGAAACTGGAAATATATGATGTGTTGTGTTGTAAATGCATGCATGTTCGAAATAAACTAACACCATAACCATAATACACATACAAAAATCTAAACTTTTAAATATGACGAGGGATGTTCCAATCATGCTGCCCAGTCTCCTAGAAGTGAGACTGGCCGATACCGATACCTATCGGGGGTGTGTGCATCCGTAGTGTCTGTACCACAGTGGGAATAGGTATCAGATCGATACTTTTTGTTGCAGTTTCTCGTCTGTACGTCTAACAAATGAATCGATTTTTTCATGCAAGCAAAGCATCTCTCCAAGACGGCACATCTCTCTCTCTACTTCTCACTCAGGCACACATTTCCTTACCTTTTTAACTGTGCGGTGCTGAAGTAGAAGAATAAGCAGTGACTTCTGCTTTGTGCATTTCTGCTCTTCCGACCTTGACACGTTGTCAATTTTTTTCCTTCTGTTTACTACTTTTATTTTACCTCTCTTTTTGAATTGGAGCTCTTTTGTGCCATTTATGTTGTGATGATGTACAGGTTGCCGCATGTCTTCTACCTACTTTTAATCTGATTAATTGTGTCCATGTGCACAAAGCTATTAAGAAGCTGAATAGACCAGATAACTGTGCAACGTACAAAACTAAACTAAGCCACAAAACTAAAACATATTCTAACAGAAACAGTTAGCATAGCAGCAGATGCTAACACACAGGCCCAGGCAGAATTCCAGGCAAGAAGAGAAAAGTAATTTTCTGTGCTAGCGCTGAATGTAGAGTAAAATACATTTCAGCTGCCAGACCCCAAAAGAAGCATCGCACCTTATTCAATCTACAAAACCCAAAACCAGTGAAGTTGGCACATTGTGTAATTCGTAAATAAAAACAGAATACAATGACTTGCAAATATTTTTCAACTTATATTCAATTGAATCGACTGCAAAGACAAGATATTTAATGTATGAACTGAGAAACTTTTTTTTTTTTTTTTGCAAATAATCATTAACTTAGAATTTAATGGCAGCAACACATTGCAAAAAAGTTGGCACAGGGGCATTTTTACCACTGTGTTACATAGCCTTTCCTTTTAACAACACTCAGTAAACGTTTGGGAACTGAGGAGACACATTTTTTAAGCTTTTTAGGTGGAATTCTTTCCCATTCTTCAGAATCAGATCAGAATCAGAATCAGCTTTATTGTCATTACGCAGGGTAACGAGATTGAGGCCATTCCATACAGTGTGATGTGTGCATGCAAGAAAACAATGTGTAAATATAAAAATATATACAAAATTTAGAAGTGCAAAGAAAGGTGTGGAAGAGAACAGTGTACACTCTATACACTCTGTGCAAAATGTACACCCTATACACTCTGTACAAATGTGACCCTATACACTCTGTACAAATGTACACTCTATACAGTGGGTGAAATGAATATATACATGAAAAAAACAGGGTGGTTGGTGGAATGGGTTATTGCACCGAAGAGAAGGCAGTTATGAGGGACAATGAGGCAGTCCGTTCAGGGTGGTTATGGCCCTGTGGAAGAAACTGTTCTTTAGCCTGTTTGTCTTGGTTTTTGGCATGCCATTTTTGCTTGATGTACAACTTAAGTTGTTCAACACTCCAACAGCAATAATGCGCCACACATTTTCAATGAGAGACAGGTCTGGACTACAGGCAGGCCAGTCTAGTTCCCGCACTCATCTACTACGAAGCCACGCTGTTGTAACACGTGGCTTGGCATTGTCTTGCTGAAATAAGCCGGGGCGTCCATGATAACGTTGCTTGGATGGCAACATGTGTTGCTCCAAAACCTGTATGTACCTTTCAGCATTAATCGTGCCTTCACAGATGTGTAAATTACCCATGCCTTAGGCACTAATACACCCCCATATCATCACAGATGCTGGCTTTTGAACTTTGCGCCTAGAACAATCCGGATGGTTCTTTTCCTCTTTGTTCGACGTCTACAGTGTCCAAAAACAATTTGAAATGATTGTCAAATAAATAGTTGGTAATGTAACCCCCCAAAAATGCTTTTGATGATCAGTACATTTCGTGTTGTACTTATGACTGCATGGGGACACATTTTCTGGGCACACATAAAAATGCTGAAATATGTATCCCCTTCGAACTTCATATGTGGTTAATGAAATGAGTCAAAATTTACAAGTTTTTTTTGTAGATGATGCTAATAAACCACATGTTAGTACATCAATTGAGGGAATTAGTTAATTACATAATACCATCCTGTAATAAGTAATCTGTACAAGTAGAAACGCTATGGATGGCTAGAGACTGAACAGCATTTTTACTTCCGCTTGTTGAAAGCACTAAATGGAAGGACGATGCGGCACCTGCAGTGAGCAGATTTCTTCAAAAGATGGTGCTATAGCACAAACATTTTTTTAGGAAAATTATATCAACTATGGCTGTCAGCAAGGAAAATGCCTTAAATTAGCCGCGCTGTTTTTTAAGCCGCAGGGTTCAAACTGTAGGAAAAAAGTAGAATATCATCACATTTATTCAGAAAGTACAAGTAACGACAAATGACGATAGAATATTATTAATCGCAACATGTACGTGTAAAAAAAATAATAATATGATGTGCACATCTTCAGAATGTGCTTAGTCTACTATTAAACAAAGAAAACAATCTGAAGTTGCCTTTTTCTTTTTTAAGTTATCATGCCATGATTTTATCAGTCTGGCCCACTTGGGAATAGATTTTCCTCCATGTGACCACTGAGCTAAAATGGGTTTGACAAGCCTGCTCTAAAATAACAGTACTCTTACTTAAGTACAATTTTTGGCTACTCTACCCACCTCTGTCCTTAATTATTATAAAAATGAGCACACAACTAACATATCTTAATAAATCAAAAACCCATTGTCAAGACTCTCACATTCTAAAATTGGTAAGAAAAAAATATGAAATTCTCAAATAAATGCTACATAATTCTGTGCAGTTATAAAAATTGGAAAGGCTTCCCATTACCCTATTTTTAATATTAAATTAAAAGTAATTGAGCAATTACAAAAATACGCGGTGGCGCTGTACCTGTACTTGTTGTATTCTCTCCCTCATTGTTATTGTGCCGCCACAAATCACAGCGACAATATTTTGCATGCAAATATGGTTTGTTGTCTAAATGCTTGGTCTAATCGAACAGATACCTGGAATATATATGACCTGCCGTCTGGTGTCCTAAAGGCATTTAAAAAAAATCAAAAAAATCAAAAAAAATTTCAAAAGCCCCTGGACTATTTCTTCTGTTTGTTTATTGAAACTAAAGAAGGAACCTTTGCAATTTGTGTGTCTGGCACTTTGATGTTGACGCTTCGGGCTGTTTATGGCATGCCTAAAAGTATCAGCCAAATGTGTTTTTAATTACCCACAGATTGAATCAGCCCGTTTATGCAAAGCAATTTGTGCGCATCAGAAATTCAAATCGTTTTTCTCTCACTTTGTGTAGGCTGCACAAAAGTAGCGATGGTGCATGACAGGCTATAAAGTCAATGACAGCATCCATAGAAGCTATAAGTAGTTTGTTTATAGGACCCCCACCAGGCACGTTGAGAACTTGTTGAATTAGGTACTGACGTTGAGCAACTCAAACCTAATGTTGAAACAAAAATTTTTGGGACGACGTTTATTCAATGTCAGGTTG
The DNA here is from genome assembly GCF_033978685.3 of Nerophis lumbriciformis. Classification (NCBI taxonomy): domain Eukaryota; kingdom Metazoa; phylum Chordata; class Actinopteri; order Syngnathiformes; family Syngnathidae; genus Nerophis; species Nerophis lumbriciformis. The sequence goes on along the minus strand of NC_084570.2, from coordinate 16,275,239 downwards.
TGACGTTGATTTGACCGTTGACATTTGGTCATTTCCCACAACGTGGATCCAACATTGGACACCAACCTTGTCTCTATTTACAAATATGACTATTTTGCAACGTTTGTTTCAAAGTCAGTTTTAAAGGACATGTACGTATAATCAACGTTGTATCAATGTCTGGTGCTTGCTGGGACTGTGCAACGATTCTTCTCTCGCAACACAGCAAAACGACCATTTTACAAGTTTTACATTTGGACGATCCAGGGTCTGATTCTGGTTTAAATTGACTATTAATTTCTCACAGGGCTATTTTCAACCAGTTTATAAATATCAAATCCATCCATCCATCCATCCATCTTCTTCCGCTTATCCGAGGTCGGGTCGCGGGGGCAGCAGCCTAAGCAGGGAAGCCCAGACTTCCCTCTCCCCAGCCACTTCGTCCAGCTCCTCCCGGGGGATCCCGAGGCGTTCCCAGGCCAGCCGGGAGACATAGTCTTCCCAACGTGTCCTGGGTCTTCCTCGTGGCCTCCTACCGGTCGGACATGCCCTAAACACCTCCTTAGGGAGGCGCTCGGGTGGCATCCTGACCAGATGCCCGAACCACCTCATCTGGCTCCTCTCGATGTGGAGGAGCAGCGGCTTTACTTTAAGCTCCCCCCGGATGACAGAGCTTCTCACCCTATCTCTAAGGGAGAGCCCCGCCACCCGGCCGCTTGTACCCGTGATCTTGTCCTTTCGGTCATAACCCAAAGCTCATGACCATAGGTGAGGATGGGAACGTAGATCGACCGGTAAATTGAGAGCTTTGCCTTCCGGCTCAGCTCCTTCTTCACCACAACGGATCGATACAGCGTCCGCATTACTGAAGACGCCGCACCGATCCGCCTGTCGATCTCACGATCCACTCTTCCCTCACTCGTGAACAAGACTCCGAGGTACTTGAACTCCTCCACTTGGGGCAAGATCTCCTCCCCAACCCGGAGATGGCACTCCACCCTTTTCCGGGGGCGAGAACCATGGACTCGGACTTGGAGGTGCTGATTCTCATCCCAGTTGCTTCACACTCAGCTGCGAACCGATCCAGTGAGAGCTGAAGATCCTGGCCAGATGAAGCCATTAGGACCAAATCATCTGCAAAAAGTAGAGACCTAATCCTGCAGCCACCAAACCGGATCCCCTCAACGCCTTGACTGCGCCTAGAAATATCAAATCTCTGAACTTAATTGTAAATGTTATGAAAAAAAAAAAACATAAAAAATGTTTTACACATATCCTGATGTTTACAGATTAGAGATATGATTATTGCATAAAAGACACAGCAAGCATCGTATGCACTTTAGAGTGGGCTGGCATACAAAGCATCCTGATTGGCAACCAGGAACAGGTGTAATTACCATGAAACCACATTGATGTAACACGTGGCTTGGCATTGTCTTGCTGAAATAAGCAGGGGCGTCCGTGGTAACGTTGCTTGGATGGCAACATATGTTGCTCCAAAACCTGTATGTACCTTTCAGCATTAATGGCGCCTTCACAGATGTGTAAGTTACCCATGTCTTGGGCACTAATACACCCCCATACCATCACAGATGCTGGCTTTTCAACTCTGCGGCTATAACAATCCGGATGGTTCTTTTCCTCTTTGGTCCGGAGGACACGACGTCCACAGTTTCCAAAAACAATTTGAAATGTAGACTCGTCAGACCACAGAACACTTTTCCACTTTGCATCAGTCCATCTTAGATGAGCTCAGGCCCAGCAAAGCCGACGGCGTTTCTGGGTGTTGTTGATAAACGGTTTTCGCCTTGCATAGGAGAGTTTTAACTTGCACTTACAAATGTAGCGACTAACTGTAGTTACTGACAGTGGGTTTCTGAAGTGTTCCTGAGCCCATGTGGTGATATCCTTTACACACTGATGTTGCTTGTTGATGCAGTACAGCCTGAGACAGGGGTGGGCAATTCATTTTTACCGGGGGCCGCATAAGCAACCCGAGCACTGCTGGAGGGCCACACCGACAATATTCCAATTACATTTTGCTCAATATTATTTTTGATATACCGTAAGATAAATAAATAAAAAAAATAATAATAATAATAATGATAATAATAATAATAATAATAATAATAATAATAATAATAATAATAATAATAATAACAATTTAATTTAACCTAAGGCAAAATAAACTTATGCATCACTCAAAAAAACAAAAAAACAACACATTTAAATAAGTGGAATATAGTAGTTTTTGCTTTTGTGTAGTTATTGTGTACTATTGACTTTGTTTTGCTTAAACAATTGTATGTAATAAAAGATAATAAAGAACTAGTTTAAATATTTAGTTGATATGGTTACGCAGTCAATAGCTCTAATCATCACTACATTGAGTGAATTCTAGTTAATACTAGTGATCGGTATCGACTGATTTCAGTCATGGGTGATCGTAATAATTGTCATTGGTTTGGACTTTGTTTATTTATCTTCCTGTGTTTTAAATTTTGTTTCCTTTACAGCACTTTTATTTTTAGTTCCACTTCCTGTTTCTCTTTTTACCACGTATCCTAAATATTCTAAATAAAAGTGGAACACTCGTCTAGAACCAATACAGATACAGAGCCAACATCTCAACATCGGCGACAATATTCAAAATAACGGAAGAGATTACCAACGCCAACGATGGTAAACTGTGTGCAGCTGCAGTGTTTACGGATCCAACAAAATCGTTTGACACAATTAATCATAACATCTTAATTAACAAATTAGAAAGGTATGGCATCCAAAGGCTGGTTTTGAACTGGATTAGAAGCTACTTAACCAACAGGAAGCAATATGTTAGGCTTGGCCAACAGACGTCTCCAGCTTTAATGATATCTTGTGGCGTACCCCAGGGATCAATACTGGGACCAAAACTGTTCAATCTCTGTATAATCAGTATTCGTAAAGTTAAAGCTAGTATTATTTGCAGACTGTCATGATCCGTTGCCCGGATCATGTTTGTTTAGTTGCAAATTAGTTTCACCTGCCTCTCATTAGTGTTCGAGATGCGCACCTATCGGAGAGCTACTTATTCCTGTTTTTCGCCACACACAGTCTGGCTTTCTTATTTGCTTCTATGCAACAGTTACGACGTATACTTATTTGATTCCTGAGCTAAGCTTCGCCATTTGTTTGCCCGTTCATATGCTAAGCTTTTCTTGTTAGCTATTCCGTTAGCTTCCCGTGCTATAGGCATGCTTGTTTTGTTTATTTTTGCATATTTCATGGACAATAAGTCATTGTCTCACCTGCGCCTTGCCTCCGGAGTTCTGTCTGCATCCTGGGAACGATCCAGCAGCAAAATGCGACACAGACAACACGACTACGTTTTGTTTAGGAGAGAACACACAGCAGCTAATGCAAATTATAACAGAAGAAAATAGCAAATGTAAAAGCTGGTTTGACAAAAACAGACCATCTTTGAATCGCAAGAAAAACTAAAATAATGCTATTTGGCAACAGTGGAAGAGAAAGTCAAACACAAGTAAAAATAGACGGAATAGATGTTGAAAGAGTAAAAGAAACCAAATGTGTGGGTGTTCAGTTCAGTTCAGTTCAGTTTATTTGGAACATGCATACGATACAATGTAATGCATCACACAATTACAGTTTCATTACAGCACGTCCGAAAAGGAGTAGGAAGAAGCAGAGCTTGTTTAATCCTATCCCTTTTCATTCCATAGCAATTTTATCCAATTTCCTTGTTCTCTGTAACAGAACAGTCAACAAATAAATAATAAATAAATAATATACCATAGTAAGCAAACACATATTAAATACATAAATGATATTTGTCTCAATAAAAAAAGGAGAAAAAAAAGGGTTCAAGATGTTCATCATAATTCTTGTTCTGTGTACTTTGTGAACACTTGTACAAACCCTGTTTCCATATGAGTTGGGAAATTGTGTTAGATGTAAATATAAACGGAATACAATGATTCGCAAATCATTTCAACCCATATTCAGTTGAATAGGCTACAAAGACAACATATTTGATGTTCAAACTGATAAACATTTTTTTTTTTTGCAAATAATCATTAACTTTAGAATTTGATGCCAGCAACACGTGACAAAGAAGTTGGGAAAGGTGGCAATAAATACTGATAAAGTTGAGGAATGCTCATCAAACAATTATTTGGAACATCCCACAGGTGAACAGGCAAATTGGGAACAGGTGGGTGCCATGATTGGGTATAAAAGTAGATTCCATGAAATGCTCAGTCATTCACAAACAAGGATGGGGCGAGGGTCACCACTTTGTCAACAAATGCGTGAGCAAATTGTTGAACAGTTTAAAGAAAAACATTTCTCAACCAGCTATTGCAAGGAGTTTAGGGATTTCACCATCTACGGTCCGTAATATCATCAAAGGGTTCAGAGAATCTGGAGAAATCACTGCACGTAAGCAGCTAAGCCCGTGACCTTCGATCCCTCAGGCCAGACCGGGGCATACATCCGGCCCTTTGTGCGTCCCTGTCCGGCCCGCGTGAGGCCAATCATAAATTACAGAATACATTTTAAAAAGTATCTATGTCGAGTGTGCAATACAACGGTGCGGCTTTTGTTTTGAAAAGCGTTATTTGTATTACTTCCGTGTGGACGTATGCGCGTGTGTGATTGTGAGTGAATGTGAACAGCGGCAATCACAAATTACAAAATAAAGTTTAGAAAACATCTATGTCGTGCGTGCAATACAACTGTGCTGTTTTTATTTTGAAAAGTGTTATTTAAGGGGGGGAGGTCCGGGTGTAACCTGTGAGTGAAGGTGCACAGCGACAAGTGATGAGACGCTAAAAAGAAAAAAGGTTGATGACGAATGCCGTGTTTCCAACAAGACATGGACTGCCAAGTATTTCTTTACAGAAATTAAAGGTAAAGCCGTGTGCTTAATTTGTGGTACACAGGTTGCTGTGTTTAAAGAATATAATTTGAATCGCCACTACACGACGAAGCACAAGGAAAAATACTGGAATCTGTCTGATGAAGAGCGCGCAAGGGAGGCTGATGCGTTGATGGTAAAACTGCAAACCCAACAAGGACTTTTTGCCAAATTTCACACCCCCAGAGATGCAGCTGTCAGGACAAGTTTCGTCATTTCTCACAAAATCTCCAAAAAAAGTAAGGCGTTTTCTGACGGAGAGTTTATTAAGGAGTGCTTATTGGACTCTGTTGCGCTGATATGCCCGTAGACTTTGACTGTTTTTCGCTGGCTTTGGATGAGAGCTGTGATGTACGTGACACCGCCCAGCTGCTCATCTTCTTACGTGGGATAACTACAGACTTTCAAATCACGAAGGAGCTGGCAGCCTTGCAGTCAATTAAAGAGACAACCACAGGTAATGACTTGTTCACATAGGTAAATGCGTGTTTGGACATGTTAGGACTGAAATGGGACAAGCTGGCAGGTGTGACAATCCAATCCAATCCACTTTATTTATATAGCACATTTAAACAACAAAATGTTTCCAAAGTGCTGCACAACAATATTAAAAACAATATTCAAATATTATCCTGAGCTCCACCAATGACTGAATAAAAAAAATAATAATTACATATAAAACCAATATAAAAAAATATATAAAATTAATATTTTTAAAAACAATTTTTTAACAACAGATGGTTGTCCAAATCTGACATGGAAAAATGTTGGATAATGCAGGATAAAGTGACCAGAAATTAACCCTGTGCAGAAATAAATCCGGAAGTGTTGTGTAAGACAGTGTTAAAAATAAAACCATCAAAAGCAATCTGCTTTTGTATGAAGTTAAATTAGGTTAAATGAAATTATTATTATTATTATTATTATTATTATTATTATTATTTATCTTACGGTATATCAAAAATAATATTGAGCAAAATTTAATTTAAATATTGTCGGTGTGGCCCTCCAGCAGTGCTCGGGTTGCTTATGCGGCCCCCGGTAAAAATGAATTGCCCACCCCTGCTCTAAGCTCTTATTAATCTACAAATATGCATGAAAACCCTCCTCCAGACATCACACATGGGACAGTTTAGTAAGTATAAACAGTTTTAGTTATACTGTAGGACTTACAAATGTTGCTTGGAGTGATGCATAAGTTTATTTTGCCTTTATTTAACCAGGTAAAAAAAAAAAGATCTCTTTTCCAAGGGAGACTATATAAAATAAGTAATCTGTACAAGTAGAAACGCTGTGGATGGCTAGAAGACTAAATAGCACTTCTACTTCCGGTTGTTGAAAGCACTAAATGGAAGGACATTGCGGTACATGCATCGTTCAAAAGATGGCGCTATAGCACAAACATTATTTTTTTTGGAAAATGATTTCTATAATGACCGTCGGCAAGGAAAATTCCATAAATTAGCCGCTCCGTTTTATAAGCCGCAGGATTCAAAGTGTAGGAAAAAAGTAGTGTCTCATGGTCCGAAATTTACTGTATATTACAGGTGGATTAAACTCATTGCAGTTAATTATTACCAAAATGTAGCTTTGAAAAAGAAAGTACAAATGAAGGTAAGTCTTGCATTAGTATCTTCAGCAGCCAATCATTTTCACAACATGGCCCAGAAAAGTTTCTTTACAAGTACGCTGCTTGTCTGTACTTGGCCAGCTTATAATGAATCATGCATCAGGTCAAAGTGAAAATGACATCTTTGCAGGGGAACAATGTCACCATCGTCATTTCAGGCCACTGCCACCGGTGTTCCCCACAAGATCCAGCATATACAAAAAAGGGTTATTCAGTCCTTTAGACGACAAGTCTCTTTTTCACTCCACTGCTTCTGCAGCTGGTACTTGTTGGCGCCCATCTGTTAAGGGTATTGTTCATGCAGTTGGTGATCCGGAACTCATTACCATCCCACCTTCGCTTTACAAGACTGTTCCGCCTGCTAATACGAACACGCTAAAGCAGTCTTGAGATGCTGCATGGCTTTGAGCTGACGACCTGTAAGAAAACCGAGCCATTGTTTTTCGGAGGCGGCGACGAACGCGTCTTTGATAGTGAGCCAAAAACAATGCTCGTCTGCAGTAGGCTTGTTTTTTATACTTCTGGATCTAAAAATATTAAGTCACTTATATTGGAAAGAAGAAAATATTTTACTCTAAAATAACGCCAAATCTTGTTCTCCATGTCGACATTTCCATGTAATGGAATCTAAAGGGGTCATATTGTGATTTTTTTCTACATGTGAAACACTTCCCTGTGGTCTGCATCAGTGTTTCTTAACCAATTCTGGGCCACGAGCGCCTCCTAGAGGGCTGCCCAAAAATATGTTTCTCAGCTGTGGTCCGTATGGGTTGCAGCGGTCGTCAATTGTAATGCAATTTTCCACCACTTGTGGCAGTAATGACAATCTCAAACAAACAGAAGAAGTCTGGGGCTAAGGTCATATAGAAGTTTCTTAAGCGCAAAAATTATGATTTAAACAGTGAAGCTGTCTTATATATTGCAATTTACTTTAATTGACAGTTAATTTAAGAAACAAATATATTAATATGGATTTAGTTATAATTTATTTTAGCACTGAATAATTATATAAAAATGTATTTTTCATCAGTTTTTATGAGTCCCTTCTTTTGCAGTACACAGTATTTGATTCATAATTATTTTTGTAATCAGCTTGACCTAAGCCTTGATAATAATCTTTGTAATTAATACATGCTTTCAAATCATTTGACAAGGTTTGTCCTGTTAAACGGTTCGTAGGTTAGATATAATTATTGAATACGATTAAAATCAAGAGTAAGATTACTAATTCGGTGTTAATATCGGGGTGGAAAAGTTGGATCCCAATGTCAAAATAGTTAAGAACCCCTGGTCTACATAAACTGTAATGGTGGTTCTTTGGTCAAAATTTTGCATGGAATGTTTTTTACAGACCGTTTTCAAGCCGCTTTCTGACCGTCTCTTCAGTTTTGTGGGCGGTCTTATTTACGTGTCTTCACTTCAACTGCGTATTCTTCCCGCCATCTTTTTGTTTTTAGCACTTGCATAACGAGTCTACTGACGGATATAAATTTGAACTATACGCTACTTTGTATTAAATATGGCAACAACGGAAGACGCATGTGCATGTGCGAGCCTGTCTGCCCCACAACATGAGGATATATTAGCCACACTGGACTATGAGCCACAGATATATATGTTGTGAAATTAGTTATTTACACAGAAATATTCTGTAAATGTGTAATTACATTAATTGTTTCCAAACCGTGCCTGTAACACTGCAGTAAAACGGCTTATCAGACAAAACAGAAGTCATGGTCATGGACCCACTAGCTGCGCATTCTAGCTCTCCAATCAGCTAAACAGACTCAATAACTCCACGGGGACGTCGTAATAAATTTACTGAGGAATTGGTGAAACTGAAACCATACAAAAATAATGCCTTTGTAAGTTAATAATACTAACACAGACACTCGTAAACGTGTTAGCATGTTAGCTCATGCTAACTACGCTAGAGTCATTATATCAAAATAGCATATACAAAAATGCATGAAAACCGTCTGTGGAGGGAGAGTGTGATCAGCGCGCTGCAGGAGCAAAGGTCACCGCATCTGTCAATGGTGTTGAGGGCCGAGCACCATCGACTCGGGGCAGGGCATGTGCGGGACGGCGAGACACAGCTGGCAGGTGATTATATTTCACAGGTGGTACGTGTTAATCTAATCATCTGTTGTCTTTAAGAGTGAGCGGCCTGGTGCAGGAGAGGAGAGAAGTTTGGAGAGAGACTTGGAGAGCATGAGATAAAGGAGAACTGAAAAGTTGTGTGTCATGCAAGTGCTTGATGGAAAAATAAAACCAGTTGTTACATCAGAACACCGGTATCCAGCTGACGTGAAGAATTCACCCACCCCACAAGAAGGAGACTTCTAAACCGGCCTACAGACATCACATATGGAATGGTTTGGTAAGTAATAATTATTTTAGTTATATTGTACAAACCCCGTTTCCATATGAGTTGAGAAATTGTGTTAGATGTAAATATAAACGGAATACAATGATTTGCAAATCGTTTTCAACCCATATTCAATTGAATGCAAGATATTTGATGTTCAAACTCATGAACTTTATTTTTTTTTTGCAAATAATAATTAACTTAGAATTTCATGGCTGCAACACGTGCCAAAGTAGTTGGGAAAGGGCATGTTCACCACTGTGTTACATGGCCTTTCCTTTTAACAACACTCAGTAAACGTTTGGGAACTGAGGAGACACATTTTTTAAGCTTCTCAGGTGGAATTATTTCCCATTCTTGCTTGATGTACAGCTTAAGTTGTTCAACAGTCCGGGGGTCTTCGTTGTGGTATTTCAGGCTTCATAATGCGCCACACATTTTCAATGGGAGACAGGTCTGGACTACAGGCAGGCCAGACTAGTACCCGCACTCTTTTACTATGAAGCCACGTTGATGTAACACGTGGTTTGCCATTGTCTTGCTGAAATAAGCAGGGGCGTCCATTGTAACGTTGCTTGGATTGCAACATATGTTGCTCCAAAACCTGTATGTACCTTTCAGCATTAATGGCGCCTTCACAGATGTGTAAGTTACCCATGTCTTGGGCACTAATACACCCCCATACCATCACAGATGCTGGCTTTTCAACTTTGCGCCTATAACAATCCGGATGGTTCTTTTCCTCTTTGGTCCGGAGGACACGACGTCCACCGTTTCCAAAAACAATTTGAAATGTGGACTCGTCAGACAACAGAACACTTTTCACTTTGTATCAGTCCATCTTAGATGAGCTCAGGCCCAGCGAAGCCGACGGCGTTTCTGGGTGTTGTTGATAAACGGTTTTCACCTTGCATAGGATTGTTTTAACTTGCACTTACAGATGTAGCGACCAACTGTAGTTACTGACAGTGGGTTTCTGAAGTGTTCCTGAGCCCATGTGGTGATATCCTTTACACACTGATGTCGCTTGTTGATGCAGTACAGCCTGACGGATCGAAGGTCACGGGCTTAGCTGCTTACGTGCAGTGATTTCTCCAGATTCTCTGAACCCTTTGATGATATTACGGACCGTAGATGGTGAAATCCCTAAATTCCTTGCAATAGCTGGTTGAGAAAGTTTTTTCTTAAACTGTCCAACAATTTGCTCACGCATTTGTTGACAAAGTGGTGACCCTCACCCCATCCTTGTTTGTGAATGACTGAGCATTTCATGGAATATACTTTTATACCCAATCATGGCACCCACCTGTTCCCAATTAGCCTGTTCACCTGTGGGATAATCCAAATAAGTGTTTGATGAGCATTCCTCAACTTTATCAGTATTTATTGTCACCTTTCCCAACTTCTTTGTCACGTGTTGCTGGCATCAAATTCTAAAGTTAATGATTATTGGCAAAAAAAAAAAATGTTTATCAGTTTGAACATCAAATATGTTGTCTTTGTAGCATATTCAACTGAATATGGGTTGAAAATGATTTGCAAATCAATTTTATTCAGTTTATATTTACATCTAACACAATTTCCCGACTCATATGAAAACAAGGTTTGTAAAATTTACAAACGTTGCTTGGAGTGATGCATGAAGAATCCATACGAGTAGAGACGCTATGGACGAATAGTAAACGGTACTTACGGATGAAAGCTCAGTTCAAACAGAAGGTTACTGCAGCACCTGCGACTCGTGGAAAAGACGTTGCAATAACACTTTTTCAATGTATTTGCTTGTTTTTTGACTGTCAGTGAAGAAAAATCCATAAATTACTGTAAAAAAAACAGCGGTTCTGTTTTTCCATTTACTGTAACATTCTGTAAAAAAATTATAATTTTACGGTAAGATAATTGCCACTGAGCTGCCAGTTTTTTTTACTGTAACATCTACAGATTTTATTTTCTTACATTGCAGAAACAAATCTAATAATCAAATGCAATTGTGTAATCATATCATTCAGTGTTACGAGCAGCCCTCGAAAGGAGGTTTGGAACTCAAACTTAAAGCGTAACAAAAAAAAAACGATAAGCAGCTCGTATCTCAAAACTGTATATATAAGCTTTAGATTGTGTATTATACTTTTGTTAAAATATCAAGCTTGATAGGTATGCGCTGTACTGGCTGATTGTCTTGTTTGATTAGGCTAGTGAGTACCAAATTGAGTAAACAATATGGCTAACAACTACGTTGCAATGGCAATTCCAATATTTCGAACATAAATAGGGCATGTTCCTCAAGACTCTGCCAAGAAATTACAGTAAGCTTATTAGAGTCCTATAGGAACTTCTGCACAAGCTCATCTATATTCCGGCACCGGCTCAAACTTATTGATGACCACCCACAGAATGTTTGTTGGCACCAAACCCAACTGCATAAATAGGTAGCTACTCTAGTTTGCTTAATTAGCGCTGATGACACTAATCAACCAACGGATGAGCTTATTGGAAAGTTTACTGCGCCACATTGATTAGCCATCTACGTTGTGTTTGATACAGCATAACGGCCTACTCCTTTGGCTTGATGCCAATCTTACTCTCTCAGTTTGCTTTATCGTCCAAGCCAAGTATAGACACAGTTGATGTTTTTTTTTTGTCTTGAACTTTAACTCGGAAATTAACTGATCCTTAGCCCGTCAGATTGTCTGCAGCTCCAGGACCCAGCTGTGTTTAACCACTCAGTTCTCAGAGAATTGTCCTGCCACACATTGCTTAATTTTCCCGTCTTAACAGGTTTATCTTCAGAATTGTGCAGCGTCATATCTTCAGAGTTTTGGTATGAAACTTTTTTGAAACATTTTGTTGGTCTAAATCGGGGGTCAGCAACCCGCGGCTCTCAAGCCGCATGTAACTCTTTAGTGCCGCCCTAGTGGCTCCCTGGAGCATTTTTTGAAAAAGGATTGAAAATGGAAAACGATGGGGCGGGGGGAATACAAAATAACGCAACAGTTTGTTTACATGTAAAATCTTCCACTCCTTCGTTGTCTCATTTGTCCACCAAATGTTTTATGCTGTGCGTGAATGCAAAGGTGCGCTTTGTTGATGTTATTGACTTGTTGGACTGCGAATCAGGCATATTTGGTCAGAGCATGACTGCAAGCTAATCAATGCTAACATGCTGTTTAGGCTAGCTCAGGGGTAAGGAACCTATGGCTCTAGAGCAGGGGTGTCAAACTCAAATACAGAGTGGGCCAAAATTTAAAACTGAACAAAGCCGCGGGCCAAGGTTGAACAAATTAACCTTTTAATGGGGACCCAAACAAGTTTTGCATTGAATATTGAACAAGCAAGGCTTATATAACTTTATAGTGACATGCAAAATCGAGTTTCAAATAATAATAATAATAATTTAAAAATATCAATGGCATATCAAATACAATTTAAATAAAAATTGAATGCCTCTTTTCTATTTGCAGCCTTCTGAGGTAAAGTCAACATTAACTTTTTCCACAGACTAATAAATTTGAAAATAAAATCACAATGAATAAACCAGCCATACAGGACTGTAAACTGTTCAATTTGCAACACACTGATCTAATCGGATATGCCTAAGCCAGATACCTGCCCTCTTTTCTTGGATGCTAGTTCGTTAATGTCGGGGCTCAAGCTTTGAGCTGAGGCAACCTTCATTATCGAACGAAGGTGTTCATCAGTCATTATATCTCGTAGTCCGCCGGGACCGCAATTTTGGGGGCGTGCCTTAAAGGCTCTGCCTTTAACGTCGACTACGAGCTGTCATCACGTCTGCTTTTCATCCATTCTAACAATGTGCCGGCCCAATAACAAAATATGTATGGCGTCTGTATGCACTAACATGTGAATGCAAGCATACTTAATCAACAGCGATACAGGTTGCACTGAGGGTGCCCGTATAAACAACTTTTACACTGTTAGAAATATATGCCACACTGTGTGAACCCACACCAAACAATGACAAACACATTTTGGGAGAACATCTGCACCGTAACATAACATAAACACAACAGAACAAATACCCAGAACCCTTTGCAGCACTAACTCTTCCGGGACGCTACAATATACACCCCCCCGCTACCACCAACCCTCCTGGATGAAAAGCGGGCAGTGAAATTGGGAGTCTCCCGGGAGGGTTGGCAAGTATGACAATTAGCGGTGAATGACGTGTTATTGTGGCACCGCTGCTGTATATAATCGGCGGGCAATCTCCAGTGTTAATTTGATATCGCCTCAAGGGCCAAGTGAAATCACACGGCGGGCCAAATTTGGCCCGCGGGCCGGAGTTTGACACCCATGCTCTAGAGCCAGATGTGGCTCTTTTGATGACTGCATCTGGCTCTCAGATAAATCTTAGCTGACATTGCTTAACACGATAAGTAATGAAGAATTCCGCTGGTAATCACATTGTTAAAAATAACATTCAAAATATAAACCATTCTCATGCATTTTAATCCATCCATCCGTTTTCGCACCTGTTCAAGAAGTCGCATTAATGGTAAAAAGTATTTAATTTATTATTGGTTAGCTTCAGAATAACAATGTTATTAAAAATAATAAGAAACTTATTGTACTCTAAAAATGTTAGTCTTACTTAAAAATGCACACATTTAGTTGTATTCAGTGTTAAAAAATATTATATGGCTCTCACGGAAATACATTTTAAAATATTTGGCTTTCATGGCTCTCTCAGCCAAAAAGGTTCCTGACCCCTGGGCTAGCTGTATGTACATATTGCATCATTATGCCTCATTTGTAGGTATATTTGAGCTCATTTAATATCCTTTACTTTTATCCTCTTTGTATATACAGTAATTTAGTTTTGCATGTCTCATGACACATTATCTGTATGTAACATTGGCTGCATTTCAGACAGTTGTTTGTGTGACACATTGTTCCAGACCACAGCAAACATTACCTAGCTTGCCAAAGGTTGTAATAAATCTATATTAAAAGAAGACAACCTGCCGTGTCCTTTAACATGGACACACACATCTATACCTTTGGCCATTAAAAGCCAGTAATTTCCAGGAGTTATCTCACCTTCTGAGTAGCCTCTGATTTACTAATGGTTTCTAATGTTGTAAAAATGTGTAGAATAAGAATGTCATTTTAACATTTCTGTTAACGAAGATTTGCTTCAGCCTGCAACACAGTCATTTTGAAGTAGGCTATTACACTTATGTCATGTGTTGCCTTCATTATAAGAAGTCAAATAATGTCTTTTAGTGTACTATTTGTCCTATTTTCTAATGTTATGTATAAAGATGTTTACCAAGCGGTACTTCTGTTTCCGGGTTAAGGGAGAAAACCGCAAACAACACTAATGTCAGCGCTATCTTCACAGCGACTATCAAGTTGACCAACTTTTGGCAAAACAACTTTTTGAAAACTTTGTTTTCAACTCCTGCCTCGTCAATAAGACTTCTCCACATTGGGGGGCTTTTGACCAGACTCCTATGAGCCATTAGCAGCTGTAGAGGAGATGAACTCTGTTGATGTGCTTCATTTTCGATATCATCAGCTCCACATGACATTGGTTAGAATTTGGCGTGAGCGACGTGGAATGATAACTCAGGACACGCAATGCCAACAACACGGCTAATGTTCGTAGCTGCGACTGTCAAGATGACCGACTTTTGGAAGAGCAGCACATGGAAGCCCAGGTCTAACAAGAGGAATTATCCAAGATGTGACAAAGTATTTGCACGTAGTGGTCATGTTGGCGACGACGGCCATAGCAATGACGCTTGGAGGATCTTCCGAACTACCAGTGAGTACTGTAATGTACAGTAGAACACACTCGACTGAAACGAGTGAAACTATGTTGGTGTTATTTCCTGTTTAGAAGGTATTAATTATGTAAGAAAAACGTATTTAGAAGGGAATATTTTATGCTCTAAAAATGCAGTTTTGGTGAAGGAAAAAGTAAACATATCTTATGCTTTCTCAGGGAAAAATAAAATGTACCGCAAATTCCTACGTTTTGAACCCTGCGGCTAATAAAACCGTGCAGCTAATTTATGGATTTTTCCTTGCTGATAGCCATAATACAATTGTTATTGTTTGTGCTATAGCACCATCTTATGGAAGTGCTGCAGTGTCCTTCCATTTAGTCCTTTCAAGTTACCGTAAGCAGAATTACCGTTCAGTCTTCTAGCCATCCATAGCGTTACTACGTCACCATTCATCACTCCAAGCAACGTTTGTAAGTTGTACAATATAACTAAAACTGGTTATACTTACTAAACCGTCCCATGTGTGATGTCTGGAGGAGTGTTTTCGTGCATATTTGTCGAACTATCGCAACATAATGAAGTCGTTAAAATTAGCTAATATGCAAACATGTTTACAAGTGTATATGTTAGTATTATTAACTTACAACTGCATTCTTTTTCAATTGTTTCAGTTCAACACATTCCTCAGTAAACTTATCACAATGTCATCGTGAGTCTGTTTAGCTCATTGGAGAGCTAGCTTGCACAGCTAGTGGGTCCATGACAATGGCTTCTGTTTTGTTTGATTAGCCGTTTTACTGCAGTGCTACAGCTGCCGTTTGGAAAAGGTGTGTAACTAAACATTTACATAATATTTCTGTGTAAATAACTTATTTTGCAACATATATATCTGTGGCTTATAGTCCGGTGCGGCTAATATATGGAAAAATATATATTTTCCCTGAAATTTAGTGGGTGAGGCTTATTTCCGGGTGTGCTCTATAGTCCGGAAAATACAGTATATAAAGCTTGTATAACCTAATAACTTCTGTATCATTGTTGACAACAAGCTTCTTGTGTAAATGTGTATGTTGCGGAAGTGGCATAAATGGTCATGTTGCATTAAAATCTGAGGGTTAATGATCCTATTTTAGCAGCACTTGAATGGGGTGAATGCATATAATGCAGTCATAGTCACTGGCGTGTATATTTTTTAGTCAATAATAAGTCATAAATGAACTATTACAAATGATTACACTCCAAAACAAGAGCTGTCAAAATAGAGATAAAAAGACTAGATTTTAAGGAAAAAACAAACAAAAAAAAACTGAAAACCAGCTAGCAGCATGGACAGTTAATGTTACTTGTTAAGACATCCTAAGTTAAGATTTGTATATCTTGAAAGAGGCATTACTTTTAAGTTAGAAATACATATTTTATTGTAGAAAAACAAACATTATTCAACAATTAAGCACCTTTGAGTGTTGCAAAGTCTTTAAACAAGATTTTATATGTGGGGGCAACACAAATTATCTTATTTGAACACCGTATTTTTCGGACTATAAGTCGCAGTTTTTTTCATAGTTTATGAAAGTTGCATCATGTTTTTTTCCTTCTTTTTTATGCATTTTCGGCAGGTGCGACTTATACTCCGAAAAATACGGTAGTTATTTTCTCAATTGTAACATTTTAAAACTAGAATAGTACAAATATAATCATTACTGCTAAAATTAAGATTAGTCAATGACTAAAAATAGTTATATAACTCTTAAAACTCAGGAAGTTTCTCCAAAAAACATTTCAAATAATTTACAGTGTAGAATATAATGGGATAATTAATAATAACAATATCTATGATTGCCAAATTTTTTATTTATTTCATACATTTTTTTCATTTTTTAACCATATTATAGTATAAAAAAATGGTTTTAAATGGTAGTTGCCGCACAATGTAAGACCTTACATTTGTTTTATCAACATTAGGAAATGTTTATAAGTAGTGATGTGCGATACCACTGATTATCTTTCCTAACTAATACCAAGTAAACTCCAGGCTGGTATCGGCGATAAAGATCCGATACCCATGTGCAAATATAACTAACGTGTCTGGTGAAATTAAAAAACATTTGTATTTTCAGAATAACATATCTATCTAAAAAAAACAACAGAAAACATGTAAGGAAAAAGAGCAAACAATTGGAATGTAATGAGAAAAAGCTGTTTTTTTTAAACTAATAATCGATAATACTATACTTATTCACCTATAACACAACATGTTGTCTTCAGATATATATCATCTGTTTTGTTAGTTTCTTGAAAATAAAAACAATATCACAATGGCCACCCCATACTTGACTTTTCAGTAAGTTGCCCTTGTTGGAAAAAGTTGAGACACCCCTGATCTCAAAATGAAAATAAAATATACTTAAGATATATACAAAGTTTAGTTGTTTTTTTTGTTTAATTAAAAAATAAAATGATACAAGTTCATGAATTAATTGGAAAAATTACAACAACGCTAATAAACACTGTTTACAGTGTAGAATATAACGGCATAATTAATAATTAGGGATGTCCGATATTGGCTTTTTGCCGATATCCGATATTCTGATATTGTCCAACTCTTTAATTACCGATACCGATATCAACCGATCAGGGCCGGCCCGTGGCATAGGCCGTATAGGCAAATGCTAAGGGCGCCGTCCATCAGGGGGCGCCACGCCAGTGCCACAAATGTTGGAGAAAAAAAGAAAAAAAAGTTGGTACTATTATTTCTAAATACAAAAAATAATCCCACGTTAATTAAAATGCAAAGTAAAGCCTATATAATAGAAATATTATTTGTTACAACATTACGCCCCCCCCCCCCCCCCTCCCTTCCCGTATCATGACTCTTTTTGGACGTCACCACATCAAAAAATCTACACAAGATGTCAAAACGGCCAAAACTGTCAGGTGCCCAGGGAAGAAATAGGAGAAAAGAAGAGGAGGAGAAACGAGAAAAAGACAAGAGGTAGCAGGTAGGTAACGTTATAGCCTACATGAAATTATTTGTCTGTTACAGAATGTGATAGTAACCTGGCTTTTTAGCATTAAGCTAATGTTACATGATTCGGCAATTGCTAATCAATAAATAGCTAGTTCTGTTTTAACGTCGGGTTAATATTGTGGAGGGGGCTAAATTGTTATGGAAAATAATAATGTAACGTTAGGTAATTACAGTACTCCCACCTTACATTCCTCAGGGACATTTGTATTAGATCTTTAAAGCAGGTGTTTTTTGTTTACATTGATATTGCCTTCTGGTTAGCTAATGTTTGCCCTGCAGGTAATAGTCACTTTTCCACCCCTTTATATATTAGGTATAGTTGTAAGCCTAGTTGTTAAAGTGCACATCATTAATGTAAATTAAGCAATATGTATGTAAAAAATATTGTATTTCATATATTCATTTTTTATTTTTTGCATTCATTTATTTATTTATATTTTTTTTTATCTTGTTAACTATTCTGATTGTTAATTTGATTTCTTTAAGTAAAAAAAAGGTCAAAGACAAAGCTATTCGGTTTCTTGTGAGTATATACACTTCACTGCCGATGTGGGGGGGCGCCACCTAAAATCTTGCCTAGGGCGCCAGATTGGTTAGGGCCGGGCCTGCAACCGATACCGAAATCAACCCATACCGATATATATAGTCGTGGAATTATCACATTATTATGCCTAATTTGGACAAATAATAATAAAACAAAATAGGATAAACAAATTAAAAACATTTTCTTGAATAAAAAAGAAAGTAAAACACTATAAAAACAGTTACATATAAACTAGTAATTAATGAAAATGAGTAACTGTTAAAGGTTAGTAGTAGCAGCACGCACGATCATGTGTGCTTACGGACTATATCACTTGCAGACTGTATTGATCTATATTGATATAAAATGTAGGAACCAGAATATTAATAACAGAAAGAAACAACCCTTTTGTGTGAATGAGTGTAAATGGGGGAGGGAGGTTTTTTTGGGTTGGTGCACTAATTGTAAGTGTACCTTGTGTTTTTTATGTTGATTTAATAAAAAATAAATACAAATAAAATACAAATAAAAAACGATACCAATAATAAAAAAAACGGTACCAATAATTTCCGATATTACATTTTAACGCATTTATCGGCCGATAATATCGGCCTGCCGATATTATCTCTAATTATATATCTCTAATTATGATCATTTTTATTCTATTCTTACATCAGGAAAAAACATTAGTAATAATGAAAAAAAAAGCAAATAAATGGGCATGTAATGAGAAAAAAGCTGAAATGTTCAAACTAATAATTAAGAATAATATACAAAGCTGAAACAATATGTTTATTTCTTAAATAAACAAACATATCAAAAAGGCCCCTGCATACTTTGACTTTTCAATATGCGGCCATTGGTGGAAAAAGTTTGGACACCCCTGAACTAAAGTATCGATATTTTCATTTGAGGATCGATATTAGAGCAAACAAATCTGATATCGATACTTCAGTATCGAGCCGCACATCACTATTTATCAGACACATTTGTAAACAAAGCATGCCAGTGTATTAGTCACTGTGTGAACAAAGGAGCATCATATTTTCCCATACAGCAGTGTTGAGTCAGACTTGTAAGGTACGGTTTGAATCTTAATGCACTATGATACACAAAACAAAAGGCATTGAAATTGAGCATGCGTGTACGAGATACACTGACTCAAGGAACTTCAGCATACCAGCACACATGAGATGGCACGAAACGTAGCACCCGAGGTCCGATGAGTACCACAGGGATGACAGCATGTACAATACACTATATTGCCAAAAGTAGTTGGCCACCCATCCAAATGATGAGAATTAGGTGTCCTAATCACTTGGCCCGGCCACAGGTGTATAAAATCAAGCACTTAGGCATGGAGACTGTTTCTACAAACATTTGTGAAAGAATGGGCCGCTCTCAGCAGCTCAGAACTTGCACCTGGCTCGCTGACAACAAGCTATCCATACACTTGGGTAAAACAGAATCCATCCTATTTGGGTCCCACATCAACCTTAAGAAAGTCAGTGATTTCACTATAAAAGTGGGTGACATTGTTATCACCAGGAAAAATGAGGTCACCTACCTAGGTTCCATTCTAGAGGCTAATCAACCCTTTTTCGATTACGCATGCACCTCCTGGTACCCTAGCACCTCCAAAACCCTCAAATCTAGACTCCAAACATCTCAGAACAAGCTAGTCAGATTAATTCTAGACCTCCACCCCAGATCACACCTAACTCCTACCCACTTCTCCAAAGTGGGCTGGCTCAGGGTGGAGGACAGAGTAAAACAACTTGCACGAGCCTAGTCTATAAAATCCGCTACACCTCCCTGATACCGAAGTACATGTCAAACTACTTCCTTAACGTAAATGACCGCCATAACCACAACACCAGGGGGAGCTCCACTAACCACGTTAAACCCAGATTCCGAACTAACAAAGGTCTTAACTCATTCTCTTTCTATGCCACATCAATGTGGAATGCGCTCCCAACAGGTATAAAAGAAAGTGCATCTCTATCCTCCTTCAAAACCGCAATAAAAGTTCACCTCCAGGCAGCTACAATCCTAAACTAACACCCTCCCCGGATTGTTAATAATCAAATGTAAACAATCAAATGCAGATACTTGTTCTTATGCCTTCTGATATCTCTCTCTCTCTCTCTCTCTCTCTCTCTCTCTCTCTCTCTCTCTCTCTCTATCTCTCTCTCTCTCTCTCTCTCTGTCTCTCTCTGCCCACTACTTGCTGTCCATATCCTACCAAGTCAGACCTAGTAGTAGTACAGTGTCGCCGGGAATGAGTGAATGAGGTTTTGCATGACGTTTAGCATCTGCAGTGGTTTTCATTTTGGACCTTGCATTGCTGTCTCTTGTTCTCACATCAGCATCTGAACTGTGTTTAGCAGCGTTACTGAAAGAAGGAACTTTTGTATACATTTTGCGTTGAAACAAAAGTTCAACTGGTGAACACTCTGTAGTGCTATGAGGCGTTGATCGGTATTCACGTAGAAAGATGTTAAATTGTTGTTTCCAAGGAATACCTTGTGTTTGAGCCACACGCAGAGCTTTGCCTAGGGTTCGCATGAATCTTTCAGCTGTGGCGTTCGCTTGAGGCCAAAGGGGTGTTGTTCTGTGATGGTGAAAACCTAGGTAGTCTGCAAACTGTGAGAAATAGTTACTGTTGAATGGTGGGCCATTGTCAGTCTTTACAACCCTGGGAATGCCAAACAGAGAACACTTTGTCCATTAATGGAATGACTGTGTTAGCTGATGTTGATCTCACGCTTTCAACAATCGGGTATCTGGAGTAATCATCTGCAATAACAAGGAGATATTATCCAGTGGGAAGTGGTCGATAAAAGTCTGCACTCACACTGTGCCATGGTGCTTCAGGTAGGGGTGACATTTTTAATGGCTCGTTGTGTGTGACTGGTGTAGTAGCTTGACATGCCAGACAGTTACGAACTGCTGCTTCCGCTTTGCGATCAATGTCTGGTAACCATAATTTAGTTCGGAGTAGTGCTTTGGTCTTGACAATACCCTGGTGTCCTTCATGGGCAAGTTGTATTGCTCTGTCCTGCAAGACAGCCGAAACAACAATCCTAGTGTCTCTCAGTAGGATGTCTGCTGTATGCGTTGTTGTTGTTAGCTCATTCCGAACATGTTTAAACTGCTTTAATGTGTCAGCGTATTGTGACTTGTCAGTTTGATGCCAAGTGTTATTCCTGATATGGCTTATGACTTCCTGTAGAATGGAGTCTTTCAGAGTCTCTGTTTTTATCTCTTGCAGTGTCATGGCTTTCGGTGTGGAGTGATGTGCAAATAAATTTACATACTCCTCTGCTACTTTACCTGCACGAGTGCTTTCGCTGGTTGATGATGGCAGGGGGTGACGAGACATGAAATCAGCTGGGTTGTCGGCACCTTTTCTGTATTCGATTTGTAAGGTTGAAGCCTGAGTCCCTACCTCTCGATTCGGGCAGGTGGTTTTGACCTTGGGTTGTTCCATATGATTACAAGTGCTTTGTGATCAGTCACAAGTGTGAAAGGATGTCCATAAATGTATAAGTGGAAGTGCTCACAACTCCACACAATGGCAAGCCCTTCCTTTTCAGTTTGCAAGTATCTCCTTTCCACATCGCTGAGAGATCAACTTGCATATGCTATGATATGCTTCATCCCTTTTTCCTCATGTTGACACAGAATCCCACCTAATCCCACTGGACTAGCATCCACGATCAGTTCAGTTTGTCTGTTTGAATAGAAGTATGACATAGTGGTGTCACTGGTAAGATTGTCTTTGAGTGCCTGTAATGCATCCCGCTGTGCTTGTCCCCATGTCCACGGTGTGTCTTTCCTGGTCAGGTTGCGCAGTGGCTCTGAGATGGATGAAAAGTCTTTAATGAATCTGGAGCAGTAGTTAGCCATACCTCGCAGGCTTTTGATGTCCACAGGCGTTGTAGGGTCAGGGGCATGTTGAACAGCTGCGACCTTTTTTGGATCAGCTGAGACACAGTCTGCGGAAAAGATGAAACCAAAGAATTCCAGTCTTGTCTTGTTGAATTCACATTTTTCACGATCCAGTGAGCCCAGTCTCTTTGAGTCTTGTAAATAGGGCACGAAGGTTATTGTCATGTTCTGTTTGGTTTGTGCCAAACACAATGATGTCATCACTGAGGTTTTTGACTCCTTGTAGTCCTTGTAAGGACTGTTGAATTGCATTTTGAAACACTTCTGCTGCAGAGGAAATGCCAAAACTTAGGCGTTTGTACCGTCTCAGGCCAAGATGAGTAGTGAACGTTGTTATGTATCGGCTGTCCGGGTGTAGCTCCAGTTGATGGTATCCAGTTCTAAGATCCAGTTTGGAGAACACAGTTGCACCATTTAACTCATGAATCACATCATCAATGGTCGGAGTGATATGACGTTCTCTTTCAATGGCTGTGTTTGCTTGTCTCATGTCGACACAAAGCCTTACTTTGTCAGGATCTTTAGGTTAGGGAGGTGTCACTATGGGTGAAACCCACGGTGTCGGTCCAGTTATTTCTTCAATGATATCGTCTGCTTCAAGCTTGTGAAGTTCATCCTCCACTTTCTGACGTAGGTGAAAAGGAACGCGTCTGTGAGGTTGACATGTCAGTATTTATGTGAAGTTTTACTTGGAAGCTTTGGAGTTTGCCGATCCCTTTGAATAACTCTGGGTGGTTTCAACCAACTCATCTGCTACTGAGCGTGGTATTTGGCCTGTTACTGTTGTAACAATGTGGATCAGTCCTAAGTCTTTGGATGTTTCATAGCTCAAGATGTTAAATCCATCACCTTTGATAACAAAGACTGTGCTTGTTGCTTTTTTGTTGTATTTTTCCACACAGCATTCAAACTCACCACACACTGGAAAATATTTTATTGATCGGTATGGGTAGATCTTAACATTGGTTGGGTGTAGTGTGGGATGTGGCATCAGTTTGTTATAAGTGGATTCACTTATACAGATGACTGTAGCCCCGGAGTCAAGTAGGACATGTACCTGGGTGTCAATCATTGTGACCTTAGTTTGTGGAAGCTTAGCAGGTTCAGCAGCATTAACGACATAAACATAAGCTTCATCGCTGCTAGATGTGTGTCCTGTTATCTCACCTGAGGCACTGTCAGTCATCTGATGCACACTTTTGGATGCTTGTTGAGTTTTCCTGTGTGGCTGTTTGCAGTTGATCTCCTTAACTTTTGATCAGCATTGTTGTGCAAAATGATTTAGTTTGCATGCTTTGCATTGTTTGTTCTTGGCTGGGCATTCATTTTCATGAGGGTAGTTACCTCCACAGTTTCTGCAGCGGTTGTTGGGTTGCTTCTTTATTGACCAGGTGCTTTTGTTTGGGGTTCTATGTGTATTTTTTTGATACACTCTGTTTACTGTTGCTGCATTGCCACTTTCCATGCCTGATGCTTGCATTTCAGACAGTTCACAGGTGCGCCCACGGTTCAGAATGTCTTCTAGGGTCTGCTCAGGTTCTCTTAGTGCTTTTCGGCGCAGTCTTGATGATGTGCAGCTTTGTATTATTTGTGTTTTGATCCCTGCATTAATGTCTGCAAACTCACAGTTTTTTGCTAACATCCTCAGTCTGGTGTGAAAGGTGTCCAGGTTTTCTCCAGGCTCCTGCACCGCTTTTCTGAAGAGATACACTTGGTACTGGACGTTTTTCTTGGGTGTGAAATATGCTGATAATTTCTGTTTTACATCGGCATATTTGTCTCCATCAGCTGCGAGTGACTATAGTGTAGTTTTCAAACCTTTGCAGCCATTTAGTCCAGCGAGGCCCAACGGAACCAGGTTCGGTCTCAGTATCAAACGGTGGAAGCGGAGAAGTGTGTCCAGCCATGCTTGCCGGTGCGTCACGTGTCTTGCCTTGCTCCGATTAGCTGTTTTGATTAGCTTAGCTTCTGCTGTGGGCGAACTAGTTTCGCCGCTTTCCCTCCTCTCCTCGGAGAGAAACAGTTGTCTTATTTGCACTGTCCTCGTCTTTATCCTCGTCGCCAATGTAATGTTCTTGCATTATGGTGACTGCAGAAATAATGAGAGTTGGTTCCTTGAACTCGTAACTTTAATAACAACGCATCGGCGGCATCTCATAACTGGCATACATCTCTAGTCAAGTAGCAACTCGACTTCGCGTACTTCCTCTCTAGCAACGGGACTTCAAAATAAAATACCTTACGTTCTGGTGAACATCACACATGTGACCTTCCAATTAGCCCACGTACAGTACGCAGAGAGCTTCATGGAATGGGTTTCCATGGCCGAACAGATGCATCTAGGCCATACATCACCAAGTCCAATGCAAAGCGTCGGATGCAGTGGTGTAAAGCATGTCGCCACTGGACTCCAGAACAGTGGAGACACCTTCTCTGGAGTGATGAACCACACTTTTCCATCTGGCAATCTGATGGACGAGTCTGGGTTTGGAGGTTGCCAGGAGAACGGTACATTTCGGACTGCATTGTGCCGAGTGTTAATTTTGGCGTAGGAGGAATTATGGTGTGGGGTTGTTTTTCAGGAGTTGAGCTTGGCCCCTAGTTTCAGTGAAAGGAACTTTGAATGCTCCAGGATACCAAAACATTTTGGACAATTATATGCTCCCAACCTTGTGGGAACAGTTTGGAGCGGGCCCCTTCCTCTTCCAATATGACTGTGCACAAAGCAAGGAGCATAAAGACATGGATAACAGAGTCTGGTGTGGATTAACTTCACTGGCCTGCACAGACTCCTGACCTGAACCCGATAGAACACCTTTGGGATGAATTACAATGGAGACTGAGAGCCAGGCCTTCTCGACCAACATCAGTGTGTGACCTCACCAATGCGCTTTTGGAAGAATGGTCGAAAATTCCTATAAATACACTATGCAACCTTGTGGACAGCCTTCCCAGAAGAGTTAAAGCTGTAATAGCTGCAAATATTGAACCCTATGGGTTAGGAATGAGATGGCACTTCATGTTTATATGTGAGTCAAGGCAGGTGGCCAAATACTTTTGGCAATATAGTGTATTAATGGTGATTGTTGATGGTATCATAAGGCCCCTTTTTCTCTGTGGGAACTTTTCCAAAAACTTTCTAATTTACCAAAAAATGTAGCTGAATAAGTAAAGTTCCACCAGGAACTAATTTGGTCCTTAGTCGCAACGAGGGACTTTGGGAATTTCCTGCAGAACTTTTGAGGGGCGGGCTCTTCTGTTGGACGCCGATTGGTTGAACACATTAAGGGCGTTAGTAAAACGGTGTATTTGAAAAATGATGTGGGGATAAAGGGCTTTGTCAAGATACTTGACAACAGTTAGGACAGGAATGTCAAACTCATTTTAGATGAGTTCACAATGTAAAGTTCACTTCACTACATCGGGGGCCAAGTGGAGAAAAATCTACTCCCAAGTGGGCAAAATGGTAAAATCACGGCACGATAACTTAAAAATAGACAACTTCAGATTGTTTTCTTTGTTTAAAAATAGAACGAGCAAATTGTACAAATCATAATGTTGGGTTGTTTTTTTTTTACAATTACCTGTTGCGGTTAATAGTATGTATACTTTATTGGTCGTTATTTATATTTTCTGAATACATTATGTGATAATGTTCATCAGTCAACTCATTGGTGTTAATTTTCAATCCATCAAGATAAAAAATGATATCAAAATCAAATTACAGTATGTTATTTATGTAGTTTGATCATTTTCCTCGACTGGTGCACTAACATTATGTGGTTTATTTTGTACATATGTAGCATTATCTACAAAGATACAAATAATTGCTATTGCGACATCCAGTGGACACATTTAGAACAGCCGTTTCTTTCATTCAAAAATAATAATTAATTAATTTTTATACTTGGCAAACTCATCCCGCGGGCCGGATAAAACCTGTTCGCGGGCCTGATCCGGCCCTCGGGTCACACGTTTGACACCCCTGAGTTAGGAAGAACGACGACAGGAACTGTCAAGTTGCAGGAACTTTTGTGTGGCATCTCTGTGCTGAAGAATGCTGATTGGTGGAACTGTCTTGCAGTGTTTTTACTCAGTGTTAGAACTAGTTAGCAGTTCAATGCTGTGCATTCATTTTTATAAAGTTTCATTTCAATACGCAAAGCCTTGAGAAGTGGACAGAATCTTTTAAACCTATTTACAAAAGGATTATACGGTATTCACCTAATGGCGACTCCAGTTGCTCACTGGGACCAGGCCCCCTCGTTGTTTCAGGATAAATGTGAAATAAGATGGCAGTGCACGAGTGAAACAAAGGTAAATCACATCAAATATTCACTATTTATTTTGTTACATGCTGTAACAATAGTCAGTGAGAGTCATTTTGAGTAGTTGTTGGCCTCAAACCGAGTAAGCCAGGCACGTGCACAAATAGGGCCCTATGGGTGCTTGAGCCCCTGCCCTTTTTCGTCTCGTCTTAAAAAGTGCCCTTTGCCTGTGTGTGTTTTTTTTTTTTTTTTTAAATAACATTAATAAATTCCTGTCAGGGATGTAAAAAAAACAGCGGTACAAAAGCTCCACGTTTTCTTGTAATACTGGGTTGTTTGACCCTGCCGCTTCCGCCAGAGAGGGAGAGAGAGGGCGAGTGAGTGAGTAAGTGAGAGGAGAGAGAGCCAACTGCCCCTGAGGAGACGTCACGTGACAGTGGAGCAACTTGAACCAGTGAGTTATGGTCTAGTCGCCGTCCACTTATTCAGCATCTAATATGAGTAATATTTCAGAAAAACGCTGTATTATTCAATGTGTCAGTTTCTGTTTTTGCCGGACGTCGGAGCACGGCGCATCAATTGAGCACGGAACATCAAGTCCGCACAGAGCAGAGCGGATCGTGCGGGACAGGAAGTAGTGTACAAAATACAAAATAAAACACCAGGTTAATTTTCAAAATAAAATGCACTGTGTTTACGGCGGATCACATTTCTCTCACAGTAGAGGTTTAGATATAAAGTTTATTGTGACTTTGCTATTACTGTGTGGGTTAACAAAATAATAATAATAATAATGATAATAAGAAGAAGAATAATGATAATGATAATAATAATAATAATTAAAGTAATAATAATAATAATAATAATAATAATGATTATTATTATTATCAATAATAATAATTTCAGCATTCTGGGGATATAAGATGTAGGTTATCTGTTAGGAATATTACCATCTGTATTTAAACTTGATTCATGTTGATTATGCCTGCAGCACAATGCCAAAAAAAGAAAGGATACAGAAAAGGAAGGAGAAGGAGCGCCAGGAAGCAGCTAAGGGTAGCAGACCTCTTAATGCATGGCTAAAACCAAGTACTAGCATCATGGAAGCCCTGAATTTACATTGAGGAGCATATTTGGGTATGGGTGGCCTCCATTCTACAGCCCTCTACTGGCCCCTGGTCCATATTTTTGGGCCTGTATTGCGTTTCAGTTGTTTAGTCCGAGCATTAAGTGAGAAAGACCATAAGTTACAACTTGATGGTGTTTTCATCAAGTTAAGGGAAGAAGGACAGATTTTCTCGTTGAATTTTTTTCCATTTGAGTATTTATTTTTGTATTTTTTTTCAAAGTTCATGTTGCACTGTTCAATGTTCAATATTAAAGTGCTTATCTTTAACAATAAATAGCCTAATAATAAACCAGTGTTTTGTTGCTTTTCATGTCTTCCAAGCCTATGATAATGTGAATTAACTCATTATGACAATAATTTGTTGACACAAAAGAAGTGGCAATCACTTTTACCTACAAAGGACACACAGCTAAGTAGTTAGCTTCCTATTAGTAAATTTAATTCTACATTAATTTCCATATTGTGCAAAGGACCAAAAACATTTTTCCTGCCCTTTTCTGACTTTGAGCCCCTGCCCCTCTATAATCATGTGCACGTCCCTGGAGTAAGCTATATGCTAATGCTAACAGGCTAGCGGAAAAATCTGATAGGTTCATGTTGTCGCAGTGAGGTAAACACTGACATTTATTATTCATGCATAGTTATTTACAGCTGAAATGTATCTTCAGGACTGACCTGACCTGCATGAATTCATAATTCACTAAGGGGATGACTTTCTGACTGTTGGACAACGTTTCTGCCTCGACAAGATACGCCTCTTTGACCCCTACTGGTTCCTTCCATGGCTTCTTCCTCCTCTCAGAAACAACGGAGTTGAGGTTGTTCTGATCTGGTTGTTTTTATGCGACTAGTGTTTTTACGAGACTGTGCGTGGGTGTGAAGACCTTGGGTGCACATTTCTGGTTAAACTGCTACTTCAGTTGTTTTGTCACATCCCTTTAGGGGAGGGCTGGAGCTCATTTTGCACTAAAGGTCTGCGTAATGTTTGTTTTCTGTAATGTGCTGTGTGTGTTAATCTTGGCAAACATACTATATCGATGATCATAGTTCAAACTAGTGTTGTCCCAATGCCAATATTTTGGTACCGGTACCAAAATTATTTTGATACTTTTCGGTACTTTTCTAAATAAAGGGGACCACAAAAATTGCATTATTGGCTTTATTTTAACAAAAAATCTTAGGGTACATTAAACATATGTATCTTATTGCAAGTTTGTCCTTAAATAAAATAGTGAACATACTAGACAACTTGTCTTTTAGTAGTAAGTAAGCAAACAAAGGCTCTTAATTTAGCTGCTGACATATGCAGTAACATTTTGTGTCATTTATCATTCTATTATTTTGTCAACATTATTAAGGACAAGTGGTAGAAAATTAATTATTAATCTACTTGTTCATTTACTGTTAATATCTGCTTACTTTGTCTTTTAACATGTTCTATCTACACTTCTGTTAAAAATGTATAATCAATTATTCTTCTGTTTGGATACTTTAGATTAGTTTTGGATGATACCACAAATTTGGGTATCAAGTCGTTACATCATCATACATTGGTCATAATCAAAGTCCTCTTGTGTCCAGGGACATACAGTATTTCCTGAGTTTATAAACATAATATACATTTTTTTAAAACGAAAGAAGATGTTGTGATGCCAAAAAATATCGACGAGATACGCTACTTTACTTGGTATCATTACAATGGATGTCAGGTGTAGATCCACCAATGGCATTTGTTTACATTTTGATGCCGGTGAGCTACAGTGTGTAGTGAAGCATGTTTAGCCTGCAGGGATGATACTTGTAAGAAACTTTTTTTGTCGCCATGGAGGCGAGGATTTGTGATTTAGAAGTAGCTAAAACACTAGCTAGCTAGCCATGTCTTAAAGCACCTCTTCCAGTGGGAGTTTCAGTGTTATAACTTCACCTCTATCGTTAGTTTTTAAGCCAAAATGCATCCGTTCTCCCTTTTCTGTCTACACACTGTGTCTGCTTGTAAGTACCAAACACGCTCGTCTGCTCTTAAACCAGCAATGACACGACAGAATGATCGGTACTTTTCAGAGGCGGTATAGTACCGAAAATGATTCATTAGTGTCGCGGTACTATACTAATACCGGTATACCGTACAACCCTAGTTCAAACAGTTCATTAATCAGAAATTATTTACCGATTACAAGGACCCAAGAACAAGCTGGCATCCAATGTAAGGAAGAATTGGGCACCTCCAGTTGTGGCTTAAGACTACATGGAGCACCGCAACCAACTAGATCTAGGAAGAACGCAGAAGTATAAAAATAAAACCCCAAGCAATGGAGGAAAAGTTGTCAGCACCCAGGAATGAAAATTTAATGCTACAAACGTGTCTGTCACTCACCTTTCCTCCTTCCATTGGGAGTCCACCCAGGATACTGGTGCCAGGGATAATAGGGAAGAAGGGAAGTACTTGACAATGCGTCAAGCTTGCCATTAAGGGCAGGATATAGCGTCTGGGCAGAGTGAATGAATGCTCCGAGTTATGAAGGGAAGAGTAGAATACTCCAACCAGTGCCTTTTCTCCTGAAGAGCCAGTATGACAGCCAGCAGCTTCTGACGCTGATGGTTCATAGTTCCTCATGGAGAAGAAGGCACAGGGTGCATTCTCTGGTCAGAGGGAGACTGCTGTAGGAATACGGTCACAACATCAGTGTCAGAAGCTTCCACCTCAATCAAACAATCGAGAAACAGGGTCAGGTTGAGAAAGTAGAGGAGCAGAACTTGAAGAGACCATCTAAATTAAGACATGACCGCATGTTCAGAGTTTCTGCGATCCAACTAAAAATACAGATAAAGCGACAAAAGAAATATGGGAATCGCAGAAACCTTTGCAACAGCTTTCTTTAGCCCTAATCCTGGTTGGGTCAGTTCTGAGTTACCCCTTCTCCATAATCATGCCTAAGAAGAAAACAGAGGTTGAGTTTTTTATTTTTATTTTGAACATTTCTCTGTCCATACACTTTTTTCAGATTCTGCCTATTATCCACAATCCAGACAAGAGCACATGTGATTTCCTTTTATGTGCATTCCAAATAGTGAAAAGCTGCTAGTACGAGGCGGGTAAGAATGGAGGTATCCATCCATCCATCCATCTTCTTCCGCTTATCCGAGGTCGGGTCGCGGGGGCAGCAGCCTAAGCAGGGAAGCCCACACTTTCCTCTCCCCAGCCACTTCGTCCAGCTCTTCCCGGGGGATCCCGAGGCGTTCCCAGGCCAGCCGGGAGACATAGTCTTCCCAACGTGTCCTGGGTCTTCCCCGTGGCCTCCTACCGGTTGGACGTGCCCTAAACACCTCCCTAGGGAGGCGCTCGGGTGGCATCCTGACCAGATGCCCGAACCACCTCATCTGGCTCCTCTCGATGTGGAGGAGCAGCGGCTTTACTTTGAGCTCCCCCCGGATGACAGAGCTTCTCACCCTATCTCTAAGGGAGAGCCCCGCCACGCGGCGGAGGAAACTCATTTCGGCCGCTTGTACCCGTGATCTTGTCCTTTCGGTCATAACCCAAAGCTCATGACCATAGGTGAGGATGGGAACGTAGATCGACCGGTAAATTGAGAGCTTTGCCTTCCGGCTCAGCTCCTTCTTCACCACAACGGATCGATACAGCGTCCGCATTACTGAAGATGCACCGATCCGACAGGCGGATCGGTGCGGCATCCGGAATGGAGGTAATTTGGATTAATCTATACTGCCAACAAAGCTATAGCAACATTCCTTTTGTAAGAGCTAAGAGGAGCTACTTTTCTGCCATTGTGAAATCGCTTTGTTCACACTGCTCCCCGACCACTAGCGAGTAGCCAGCTACCAGCTAGCTTGAGCCGCTAACAATATACAATAATAATAATAATAATAATTAGCTTTATTGTCTCCGAGGAGTAATTTGTCTTGGACATCAAGACACAGCGTTGTACAGACATACATACATTCATACACAGTTCATCCGACAATACAGTGACGACAGTGAACACTGCGCAGGTATATCAGTTAGTTATGAGATCACACATTACACTCCCCCCCGTATTGCACACCTCCCGTATTGCACTATCCCAATATTGCACTCATTATTGCATCCGGTTATTACAGTAGCTTTCTGTTGTTAAGTGCTTTGATTGCCAGTGGGACAAAGGAAAATCTATAACTTTTGAGTTTGTATGTTGCTTGTTCAGTACCATTTATCATTAACTATGAAGTATGTGGTATGGGTCACGGGTGATTTTAAGACCATGCTTCCTCACGGTGTTGTCGAATATTTCTTGATGGGAACAAGGGGGCTTCATGCCAATTATTTTACCAGCCCTCTTGATAAGGTTTTGAAGTTGGGTTTTAAGTTTGAAAGACAGATGCCATAACGGATGACAGATTCAATGTTTGCCTTATAAAACAACATCATAATATTGCTTGCCACACCGTGGACCCTGACCAACCATAAAATGAACATGGAGGAGTTTGAGCCGCTGCTGTATCGCCTTTGAGTTTGGAAAAGTCAAAGCTAGTTTATAACTCATGCATGTCACCTGTATAGTAGAAGATTGTGGCACCAAGCCGAGAAGTTGGTCAACTTTGAAAATCTGCACGCTACCAACTTGATCCTATGTGACTCTTAATTTGGCTCTCAACAAAAGTAACAGTATAAGACCATCGCAACATCACTGGGAAGCACTTTTTTATATCATTAGTGAGGATTATTCTGAATTTAGCAAGCACCAATGATGAAAGATACAACCATCCTGTCAGTTGGTCTATTCGTTGTTGACGGAAGTAGCATTTCTTTGCTTTGCGAACTATGACATCAAAACACAAAGGGAAGAAGTTGTGGTAATACTTAAAAATAACAAAATACCGTAAATATTACATGTTACCTCGAATATGCCTGTTACTACATTACAAACATACTTACAGTGTGTATATAAGAAGAATGTTTTTAGAGTGATTTTCAGGGGGGATAGGTGAATCCACATTATCCGCATTGTTACTGAAAACTTGCCAGTAATGATAAACATTTTGAAGCTCAAGCTGAGTATAAAATGGAAGTAATATGAAAACTGAGTGGAGGTAGAGTCCTCAAAGGACTACCGTATTTTTCGGACGAAAAGGCGCACTTAAATTTCTTCCAGTTTTTCAAAAATTGACAGTGCGCCTTCTAACCCGGTGCGCTTAATGTACCTATTAATTCTGGTTGTGCTAACCGACCGCAAAGCAATTATTTGGTAAAAGGTGTAATGATATTTGTGACCACTAAATGGCAGTCACACATAAGAGATACATGTGGACTGCAGGTTGAAGCCTATTCAATAAAAGTGGCAGGTATCGGATTGATATTTTATTGAGAATATAAAACATTACCCACGGCACCCAAAAATGTGTCTAAATGTTTTAATACGGCTTTGGTAAGCTGATGGAACGCGGAGGATTAACATATATATAATATAATGGTGTGTGTATAAGCACCCCACAATGGCACCTATTAGGAGACATTATCTGGCGTTTTGTTTTGCAGAATTATGCAAAACCAACTTTTACCTATTAGTTCCTGCGGATATGTATTTGTGATCTGCATAAGTCCCGAAAATGTTCGCGCGTCCATCATTGTAGTCCTCGCCATAGTCAAAAATCTCCTTCTTTTTCTCTATACTCTTGTTGTGGGGCATTCATCCTCTACTGTTGCCATTTCTAACTCAAAGTAGTATACAGTTTTAATTTAAATCTGTCAGTAGACTCGCTATGGAAGCGCTAAAAACTACCGATACAACAAAAATGACGGGGAAAAGACAGTTGAAGTGGAGGTAGGTAAATAATTATTTAAATATAATATAAATTAAAGCTGCAGGCAGCGATAAACGGGACCGACTTTGACGGCACATAAAATCCAAACCGCAGCAGTAATTAAAAGTCTTTGGTCAACTTTTAATCAGAAGGGTTCAATCTCTCTCCTGTGCTAGTTTGAAGCCGACACGACAAACGCGCTCAGATGAGATAATGTTTGAAAAAAGGTGACCGGTTTTTACAAAACTTTTGTTTTGAAAGGGGAATTGCAAACTTCCTGTTGATTTTTGCTGGGGGTTGTCAATATATGAAATGTAGGTCTAAGTGAGACCTACACAGAAGTTTTTGTTTCATGTCTCTAAGACATTCTTACTGGAAGTTACAGGAAGTTTTGTCTGAGTTTTCTTCTGAGGAGCAGTTGTGTCTGTGTTTTCTTCCTCGGGGGCGCCAGAGCGCAATTTTGAGTTTTGGGGTTGGGTTTTTTATTAGATCGCAATTTTTGCCAGTCCTGATGTGTGTCCCCAGTTTAGTGAGTTTTGAAGCATGTTAAGGGGGTCAAATTACAGCTCTCAGAGGCAAAAGTGACAGTTTTTACTAAATTTTTGTTTTGAAGGGGGAATTGCCAACTTTTTGTTGATTTTTGCTAAAACATGTCAATGTATGAAATCTAGGTCTAAAGCAGACCTACATAGAAGTTTTTGTTTCAAGTCACTACGACATTCCTACCGGAAGTTACAAGCAGTTTTGTCTATGTTTCTTCCTAGGGGGCGCTAGAGCGCAATTTTGAGTTTTTTTATTTTTTTATTTTTATTAGATGGCACATTTTGCCAGTCTTGATGTTTGTGTCAAATATGGTGAGTTTTGAAGCATGTTAAAGGGGTCAAATTACAGCTCAAAGAGGCGGCGGAATAATAATAATAAAACCTTACAATTACAATAGGGTCCTCTGTCCCAAAGGGACATTGCGGTCCCTAATTATAATGAATAGAGACGGTCAGAAAGTGGCTTAAAGATTGTGCAATATTTTGACCAAAGAACCACCATTACATGTTATGTAGACCACAGGTCTTTTAATTGTAGGAAACAATTTAATATTGCACCTTTAATGCGCTTTATAATCCTTATAATATGGTCTGAAAACTACAATATTTCATTGAGAGTAAGGTAATCTAAAACTTTTTGTAGACTAGTGTTGTCCCGATACCAATATTTTGGTACCGGTACCAAGTTTATTTCGATACTTTTCTAAATAAAGGGCACCACAAAAATATGCATTATTGGCTTCATTTTAACAAAAAATCGTACATTAAACATGTTTCTTATCGCAAGTTTGTCCTTAAATAAAATAGTGAACACACAAGACAACTTGTCTTTTATTAGTAAGTAATCAAACAAAGGCGCCTAATTTAGCTGATGACAAATGCAGTAACATATTGTGTCATTTATCATTCTATTATTTTGTCAAAATTATTATGAATGATTAATCTACTTGTTCATTTACTGTTAATATCTGCTTACTTTTTATTTTAACATGTATAAAGTATTCTTCTGTTTTTTGATACTTTACATTAGTTTTAGATGATACCACAAATACGGGTATCAATCCGATACCAAGGATCATACATTGGTCATATTCAAAGTCCTCATGTGTCCACAGACATATTTCCTGAGTTTATAAACATTGTGGAGTTAAAAACTCAGAAGTGTCAATAATCCAGTAAATTATTGAAAACTACAATTCCCAGAATGCCAAGGTAAAATGGCCACCAAAATTACTGATTGAAGGCACCTGAAAAGGAAGCAGGTTCAGTCAGACTCATTCACCAAACAAGCTACATGCAAGGAAGAACAGCAAGCAGCCACAACTGCAAGATCCACTCTACAAGTTTCTCCAAACACACCAATGGTTTACAAACTGCTGATGATTATTTGAAGATCAACTGAATTGAAACCAACAATGCTTCAAGTTGGAAAAGAAAAAGTTGATCAATTGGAAATCATGAGTTGTCCGTGGGTCCTTTTTGGAGTAGAAGAGTGGAACTTAACAAACATAATATACATTTAAAAAAAAACGACAGAAGATGTGATGCCAAAAAATAGACATAATCATAGTAGTATCGACTAGATACGCTCCTGTACTTGGTATCATTACAGTGGATGTCAGGTGTAGATCCACCAATGGCGTTTGTTTACATTTTGATGCCAGTGAGCTACAGTGTGTAGTGAAACATGTTTAGCTATTCCTCATTCTCCAGGGATGATACTTGTAAGAAACTTACTTTATTTGTCCCCATGGAGGCGAGGATTAGTGATTTAGAAGTAGCTAAAACACTGCCTGACTAGGGCTGGACTTTAGCCGCTAGCTAGCTAGCCATGTCTTAAAGCACCTCTTCCTGAGGGCGTTTCAGTGTTATAACTTCACCTTCGTTAGTTTTTAAGCCAAAATGTGTCCGTTCTCCCTTTTCTGTCTACACACTGTGTCTGCTTGTAAGTACTCCTTGATTGTGCACTGCCGAACATGCTCCTCTGCTCGTAAACCAGCAATGACACGACGTGACGACGACGGGGGCGGCGCACTGGTACTTTTCAGAGGCGGTATAGTACCGAATATGATTCATTAGTATTGCGGTACTATACTAATACCGGTATATCGTACAACACTATTCTAGACCAGTGTTTTTCAACCACTGTGCCGCGGCACACCAGTGTGCCTTGAGATACAGTCTGGTGTGCCATGGGAGATGATCTAATTTCACCTATATGGGTTGATAATATTTTTTGCAAACCAGTAATTATAATCCGCAAATAATGTGCCGTTGTTGAGTGTCTGTACTGTCTATAAATCGGCAGAGTAACCGTGTAATACTCTTCCATATCAGTAGGTGGCAGCAGGTAGCTAATTGCTTTGTAGATGTCGGAAACAGCGGGAGGCAGTGTGCAGGTAAAAATACGTCTAATGCTTAAACCAAAAATAAACAAAAGGTTAGTGCCCTTAAGAAAAGGCATTAAAGCTTATGGAAGGCTATGCAGAACAAAACTAAAGCTGAACTGGCTACAAAGTAAACAAAAACAGAATGCTGAAAAAAAAAGCAAAGACTTACTGTGGAGCAAAGACGGTGTCTACAATGTACATTCGAACATGACATGACAATCAACAATGTCCCCACAAAGAAGGATAAAAACAACCAAAATATTCTTGTTTGCTAAAACAAAGTAGATGCGGGGAATATCGCTCAAAGGAAGACATGAAACTGCTACTGGAAAATACCAAAAAAGAGGAAAAAGTCACCAAAATAGGAGCGCAAGACAAGAACTAAAACACTACACACAGGAAAACAGCAGAAAGGTCCAAATAAGTCAGGGTGTGATGTGACAGGTGGTGACAGTACACCTACTTTGAGACAAGAGCTATATTGGTGCATGCT
The DNA here is from genome assembly GCF_033978685.3 of Nerophis lumbriciformis. NCBI lineage: Eukaryota > Metazoa > Chordata > Actinopteri > Syngnathiformes > Syngnathidae > Nerophis > Nerophis lumbriciformis. The sequence continues at coordinate 16,238,462 of NC_084570.2, read as the reverse complement.
TGGTTATGCTTTAAAGTCATATCCAACAATTGCGACAACAACGTTTTATTGTCTACTGAGTTGAATTTCTTAATGATTTCTGCTGATAGTGTGCCTCCACATTTTTTCAACGCAAAAAATGTGCCTTGGCTCAAAAAAGGTTGAAAAACACTGTTCTAGACTATAGTATACAATACTACTATTGCACAAAAAAGGTTGAAAAACACTGTTCTAGACTATAGTGTACAATACTACTATTGCACATTCTCCCACTCCCACATTAGGTTTTGAGGGTATGGAGGACTTCAGCTGGTCTGGTTGGTCGCCACCTGAAAAATGAACGCATGGGAGCAGGTTTCAGCTTAAAGGGGAACATTATCACCAGACCTATGTAAGCGTCAATGTATACCTTGATGTTGCAGAACAAAGACCATATATTTTTTTAACCGATTTCCGAACTCTAAATGGGTGAATTTTGGCGAATTAAACGCCTTTCTAATATTCGCTCAGGAAGCAATCCGCCATTTTCTCAAACACCGAGTCAAATCAGCTCCGTTATTTTCCGTTTTTTCGACTTTTTTCCATACCTTGGAGACATCATGCCTCGTCGGTGTGTTGTCGGAGGGTGTAACAACACGAACAGGGACGGATTCAAGTTGCACCAGTGGCCCAAAGATGCGAAAGTGGCAAGAAATTGGACGTTTGTTCCGCACACTTTACCGACGAAAGCTATGCTACGACAGAGATGGCAAGAATGTGTGGATATCCTGCGACACTCAAAGCAGATGCATTTCCAACGATAAAGTCAAAGAAATCTGCCGCCAGACCCCCACTGAATCTTCCGGAGTGTGTGAGCAATTCAGGGACAAAGGACCTCCCTAGCACGGCAAGCAATGGCGGCAGTTTGTTCCCGCAGACGAGCGAGCTTAACCCCCTATCGACCCTAGCTTCCCTGGCCTGCTGACATCAACTCCAAAACTGGACAGATCAGCTTTCAGGAAAAGAGCGCGGATGAGGGTATGTTTCCAGAATATATTCATTGATGAAAATTGGGCTGTCTGCACTCTCAAAGTGCATGTTGTTGCCAAATGTATTTCATATGCTGTAAACCTAGTTCATATTTGTTAATTTCCTTTAATGCCAAACAAACACATACCAATCGTTGGTTAGAAGGCGATCGCCGAATTCGTCCTCGCTTTCTCCCGTGTCGCTGGCTGTCGTGTCGTTTTCGTCGGTTTCGCTTGCATACGGTTCAAACCGATATGGCTCAATAGCTTCAGTTTCTTCTTCAATTTCGTTTTCGCTACCTGCCTCCACACTACAACCATCCGTTTCAATACATTCGTAATCTGTTGAATCGTTTAAGCCGCTGAAATCCGAGTCTGAATCCGAGCTAATGTCGCTATAGCTTGCTGTTCTTTCCGCCATGTTTGTTTGTGTTGGCTTCACTATGTGACGTCACAGGAAAATGGACGGGTGGTTAAAATCAGGCACTTTGAAGCTTTTTTTAGGGATATTGCGTGATGGGTAAAATTTTGAAAAAAACTTCGAAAAATATAATAAGCCACTGGGAACTGATTTTTAATGGTTTTAACCATTCTGAAATTGTGATAATGTTCCCCTTTAAAAGCTGAGTTGGTAAAATGCAAACGTGCCACTGTCCCCTTGGCTTTTTGTTGTTTATTGTCATGCTGCCATTTCGAGCCTTCTTCAGGTGCCTCTCGTGTCAGTTGAAGTAAAAATAAAGACGCTGACATTTAAGAGGGATAAAGCTGCATTTGGCACGGCGCAAAAAGTGAGCATGGGTGGGTGCGTCGGGCGGAGGAAGTGGCAATTGGAGAGGGTATGTTTGTCTGAAATAATAGCAAGTGACACTTGCAGAGAGCGCAAAAACAATACTGCTTCAAGAAATCAAATTGGTTTATTGTCGAGGCATTTCGCGGTGACGAAGGACGGCTTAGATAATAAGGGACGTTTGAAATCCGCTAGCCATGCCGGCAGCGCCCGATGTTTGGTGCGAACGCCTCCAGTGACCTGGAGTGCATGCGAATGTTACACGCTCCCCTCATCCACATGGGAGAGCAGAGTGATGCAGCCGGCCTTCTGCCAAAGCTTGAAGACAGCGAGGAGGCACCCGTGCACTTGCATTCACCAGACTCAACACTTGAGGTGATTTTTCTGACTTTAAAACAGGAAAAAAAATACCCATAATCCACATCTGTGGGAGAAATGAAATGCTTTTTTTTTTTTTTTTTAAAGCGTGTATTTCCCAGTCAAACATCCCAAAAAAAGACTCCAAAACTTGCCGGAGTGTCGCTAAATTAGTAATGAAACATTTTATCACCGTCTTGCTGCAAACAAAGGATACAGGCAAGCACGAACAACTCGCAATGTCTAAAATGCATCATTCGCGCTTTGTCGGTTACATCTCTCGTGTGCACTGGAAACGTGGAATTGCGCACGCAAACGCGGAATAAAGCAGCGCACGTTCGCATACTACATACAGTGCACACATGCACGCACGCCATAATTCAAGCTTTTCAAGAAATATTATGTCACATTAAAATACACATTTTGTAGCTTCTGCAGTGTGGAAAGTCAAGGTGTTAAAATATTTCTGCAACCATTATATTGGCGACATGCTGGCAAACAGAAATAGTCGCACCCACGCTGAGTGCTGACTGCTGAGGGCACTCAGATACTCTGTAGACTGCTCGTGCATAGACGCAGAGAGGAAATACTCAACACTGCCTTTTCTTGTTTCTACCCCGTATTCATTCATCCAATGCAGATCATGCACAACCCACTTTTCGCCTCCCTGGCTCAAGTTTTCAGCACTCATGGTAAATCTAACTCCTGTATTCTCCTAACTAAAGAGCGCACCGGTGAATAAGCCGCACCCACAATATTTTTGGAAAAATATTTATCTGCATCGGACTATAAGGTGCAATACGTTGTGAAATTACAAATCCCGTTTCCATATGAGTTGGGAAATTAGATGTAGATATAAACGGAATACAATGATTTGCAAATCATTTGCAACCCATATTCAGTTGAATATGCTACAAAGACAAATATTTGATGTTCAAACTGATAAACATTTTTTTTTGCAAATAATCATTAACTTTAGAATTTGATGCCAGCAACACGTGACAAAGAAGTTGGGAAAGGTGGCAATAAATACTGATAAAGTTGAGGAATGCTCATCAAACACTTATTTGGAACATCCCACAGGTGAACAGGCAAATTGGGAACAGGTGGGTGCCATGATTGGGTATAAAAGTAGATTCCATGAAATGCTCAGTCATTCACAAACAAGGATGGGGCGAGGGTCACCACTTTGTCAACAAATGCGTGAGCAAATGGTTGAACAGTTTAAGAAAAACCTTTCTCAACCAGCTATTGCAAGGAATTTAAGGATTTCACCATCTACGGTCCGTAATATCATCAAAGGGTTCAGAGAATCTGGAGAAATTACTGCACGTAAGCAGCTAAGCCCGTGACCTTCGATCCCTCAGGCTGTACTGCATCAACAAGCGACATCAGTGTGTAAAGGATATCACTACATGGGCTCAGGAACACTTCAGAAACCCACTGTCAGTAACTACAGTTGGTCGCTACATCTGTAAGTGCAAGTTAAAACTATCCTATGCAAGACGAAAACCGTTTATCAACAACACCCAGAAACGCTGTCGGCTTCGCTGGGCCTGAGTTCATCTAAGATGGACTGATAAAGTGTTCTGTGTTCTGACGAGTCCACATTTCAAATTGTTTTTGGAAACTGTGGATGTCGTGTCCTCCGGACCAAAGAGGAAAATAACCATCCGGATTGTTATAGGCGCAAAGTTGAAAAGCCAGCATCTGAGATGGTATGGGGGTGTATTAGTGCCCAAGACATGGGTAACTTACACATCTGTGAAGGCGCCATTAATGCTGAAAGGTACATACAGGTTTTGGAGCAACATATGTTGCCATCCAAGCAACGTTGCCATGGACGCCCCTGCTTATTTCAGCAAGACAATGCCAAGCCACGTGTTACATCAATGTGGCTTCATAGTAAAAGAGTGCGGGTACTAGACTGGCCTGCCTGTAGTCCAGACCTGTCTCCCATTGAAAATGTGTGGCGCATTATGAAGCCTAAAATACCACAACGGAGACCCCCGGACTGTTGAACAACTTAACCTGCACATCAAGCAAGAATGGGAAAGAATTCCACCTGAGAAGCTTAAAAAATGTGTCTCCTCAGTTCCCAAACGTTTACTGAGTATTGTTAAAAGGAAAGGCCATGTAACACAGTGGTGAACATGCCCTTTCCCAACTACTTTGGCACGTGTTGCAGCCATGAAATTCTAAGTTAATTATTATTTGCAAAAAAAAAAAAAGTTTATGAGTTTGAACATCAAATATCTTGTCTTTGTAGAGCATTCAATTGAATATGGGTTGAAAAGGACACAATTTCCCAACTCATATGGAAACGGGGTTTGTAGTTACTTACACTGGAATATTTTATAAATATGTATTTACATACCTTAATTGTTTCCAAACAGTGTCTGTAACATGGCAGCAAAACGGCTGATCAAGCAAAACAGAAGTCAAAGTCATGGACCCACTAGCTGCGAAAGCGAGCGCTACAATCAGCAAAATAGACTCAATTGTACGTGACTTTTTGGTGAGTTCACTGAGGAATTTGTGAAACTGAAACAATATAAAATAATGCCATTGTAAGTTAAAGGCCTACTGAAATGCGATTTTCTTATTCAAACGGGGATAGCAGGTCCATTATATGTGTCATACTTGATCATTTCGCGATCTTTACATATTTTTGCTGAAAGGATTTAGTAGAGAACATCGACGATAAAGTTTGCAACTTTTGGTCGTTGATAAAAAAGCCTTGCCTGTACCGGAAGTATCAGACGAGTAGCGTGACGTCACAAGTTGTGGAGCTCCTCACATCTGCACGTTGTTTACAATCATGGCCACCAGCAGCGAGAGCGATTCAGACCGAGAAAGCGAATATTTCCCTATTAATTTGAGCGAGGATGAAAGATTTGTGGATGAGGAAAGTTAGAGTGAAGGACTCAAGGGCAGTGGGAGCGATTCAGATAGGGAAGATGCTGTGAGAGGCGGGGGGGCCCCGATATTCAGCTGGGAATGACTAAAACAGTAAATAAACACAAGACATATATATACTCTATTAGCCACAACACAACCAAGCTTATACTTAATATGCCACAAATTAATACCGCATAACAAACACCTCCCCCCTCCCGTCCATATAACCCGCCAATACAACTCAAACACCTGCACAACACACTCAATCCCACAGCCCAAAGTACCGTTCACCTCCCCAAAGTTCATACAGCACATATTTTTCCCCAAAGTTACGTACGTGAAATACACATAGTGGCACGCACGTACGGGCAAGCGATCAAATGTTTGGAAGCCACAGCTGCATGCGTACTCACGGTACCGTGTCTGCGTATCCAACTCAAAGTCCTCCTGGTAAGAGTCTCTGTTGTCCCAGTTCTCCACAGGCCAATGGTAAAGCTTGACTGTCATCTTTCGGGAATGTAAACAATGAAACACCGGCCGTGTTTGTGTTGCTGAAGTCGGCCGTAATACACCACTTCACTCCTCCACCTTTCTTCTTTGCTGTCTCCATTGTTCATTGAACAAATTGCAAAAGATTCACCAACACAGATGTCCAGATTACTGTGGAATTTTGCGATGAAAACAGACGACTTAATAGCTGGCCACCATGCTGTCCCAAAATGTCCTCCACAATCCGGGACGTCACGCGCTGACGTCATCATACCAAGACGTTTTCAGCAGGATATTTCGCGTGAAATTTAAAATTGCACTTTTGTAAGCTAACCCGGCCGTATTGGCATGTGTTGCAATGTTAAGATTTCATCATTGATATATAAACTATCAGACTGCGTGGTCGGTAGTAGTGGGTTTCAGTAGGCTTTTAATAATACTAACGCAGACACTCGTAAACGTGTTAGCATATTAGCTAATGCTAGCTTTGTTACATTACGCTAGCACGTACACATATGCATGAAAACCACTCCTACGGACATCACACTTGGGACGATCTAGTAAGTATAAACTGTTTTAGTTATATAGTAAAACGTACAAACGTTGCTTGGAGTGAGGAATGGAAACCCCAGGACCCCTCAAAGTACACTTGGGTCCGATCAAGACCTTGCCGTACCCTCCAAGTTTTTATCGGTGGGTGAAAAACTTCATGTTTAGACAAGTTTGTAATAGTAATTATATTAACATAAAACACAAATTTAGATGTACCACTTTTGAAGCTCTCAGCATGATTTTGTTTTGAAAACTCCTGCCCCACTTTCAAAAAATTATAAATATTTTAATTAGTGTGAAACAATTTTTCTCCTTTTTTTTTTTTTTTAAATCAAGCTTCAATTTAATTTGACACATGTTTTGTAATAAAACAAATTCATGGGAATAAAAGTATAATAATTAAATAATAACAATTTCTAGTGCAATATAAACAGTGTTCTGAAAATTACTTTTAAAAAGTAAATAATTATAGTTACTTAAGTAATTTAATTACAAACGGAAATACTTTTTAATAGATATAATTCATTATTAGGGAAAGTAATTATATTACTCAAAAAAAAAAAACGAAATATCTGGCATATGCAGTTGAGAGATGTTTAATATGAGAGCGCAGTGTGTGTCACAGCTCAGTACAACACAGTTTGAGAGGAACCCAAGGATGCAGACAAAAGGTGAGTTGAACAGTTCTTTACTGAAGTATTATACTCACAAAAAGGCTCTCCTTACTGGAGGGAACAAAAGGCGACGGTGCAAAAAGGAGAACTCAAATGGGCACCGTGGAGAAAACAAAAACTAATATATAAAAATAGAACAAACTTGGGTCGGAGTTGCAAGACGTGCTACCACCGACGTAGACACCAAGCTGGACGGCACCGGGAGTGGCCAGAATGACAAGCTGCAAGAAACGCGAAGCATGGAAGCCATCAGAAGTGGAGAGCCGAGGACTGGAATCACCAAGTGCCATCCAGCTGCCAAGGTGCTGCTTAAATAGCATAAGAGTAAATTTGGAGCAGCTGTGCACGTCTCACAACTCCGCCCACAATGGGAACACAGGAACTCTAAGGGGAAGGAGAAATGAAGTAAAGGTCAACAAGGTCAACTGCATCAACAAAGGAAAACTTAATACAAACCACAAGGTGGCAGCAGGTGGTGACAGTATCCCCCCCCTTAATCAACGGACGCCACCTGGCGGACCTCCTGGTTTTTCAGGAAATCTGTGGTAAAAATCGGTAATTAGCGTTTTATCAATGATAAGGGAACGAGAAATCCAGGAACGATCCTCTGGGGGGTAACCCTTCCAGTCGATCAGAAACTGCACCCCCCTGCCTCGCCTCCTGGCGTCCAGGATGGTGTTGACTATGAAGGCCGGATGACCCTCCACCTGCAGAGGCGCTGGGGGAGACACTGATGGAGGGCTAAGGTCGCTCGACTCAACGGGTTTCAGGCGGGAGACATGGAAGACTGGGTATGACTTAAAAGACTTAGGTACCTTGAGTCGAGCTGTGACGGGAGTAATCATCCGCTTCACCTCGTATGGTCCAATGAATCTCGGTGCCAGTTTCTTCGACTCTCCTGGCAGTGTGATATCTCGGGATGATAGCCAAACCTTTTGGCCGGGTTTGTAGTCGGGGGCTGGTCTGCGATGACGATTAGCCATGGTTTGGTTTCGTCTGGCAGTGCGAGATAGGGCGGCACGGGTATCACGCCACACACGGTGCACCCGGCGCAGGAAGGCAGTCACCGAAGGGACTGCAGACTCTACTTCCTGAGAGGAAAATATAGGAGGTTGGAACCCATGCACCACTTGAAAAGGGGATCGGCCAGTAGAAGAACAAATGAGAGTGTTACGGGCATACTCCACCCAAGGGAGATAGGTGGACCACAATGCTGGATGTTGGTGACAAACACATCTCAAGGCCGCCCCCAAGTCCTGGTTGGCTCTTTCAGATTGTCCATTAGATTGCGGGTGGTATCCTGATGACATACTAACGGTGGCCCCCAACAGGTTGCAGAATGATCTCCATGTAGCAGATGAAAATTGAGGACCTCTGTCTGACACCACATCCATGGGGATCCCGTGAAGACGAACCACATGGGTGACCAGAAGTTTGGCGGTTTCTAGGGAGGAGGGAAGTCTACGAAGGGGGACAAAGTGTGTGAATTTAGAGAATCTGTCTACAATGGTGAGGACGACAGAAAACCCCCTGGAGATGGGTAGACCAGTGACAAAGTCCAGAGCAATGTGCGACCATGGACGAGAGGGGATGGGAAGGGGCTGCAGCAACCCCGCAGGAGCCTGATGGGAAACCTTGCTCCTGGCGCAGACAGGGCATGCAGCCACAAATTTCTTCGTGTCAGTGTGGATGGTTGGCCACCAGAACCGCTGAGTGAGTAGGAACTCAGTGCGTGTGGCACCTGGGTGGCAGGCAATCTTGGAGGTGTGAGCCCAAGACAAGACTTCTGGACGGAGGGCTCTCGGCACAAAAAGGCGACCAGGGGGGCAGCCAACAGGAGATGGGGAGTCCTTCATAGCCTACGACACACGCCTCTCAACCTCCCACTGTAATGCGCCAAGGATCCGGGACTGGGGAAGGATGGTCTCTGGGGGAGTGTCTTCTGTTGGGGGAGAGAACATCCTCGACAAGGCGTCAGGTTTACCATTGAGTGACCCTGGGCGAAAAGTGATGCAGAAGTCAAACCTTGTGAGGAATAGGGCCCACCGAGCCTGGCGGGGATTGAGGCGTTGAGCAGAGCGGAGGTAGGCTAGGTTACGATGATCCGTATAAATGATAGGATGTTTAGCACCCTCCAGCCAGTGCCTCCATTCTTGTAGGGCCAGTACCACTGCCAGAAGCTCTCGGTTCCCAATATCATAGTTCCTCTCTGCAGGTGAAAGGCGTTTGGAGAAGAAGGCGCAGGGGTGCAGCCTCCGATCGGCACTGGAATGCTGGGACAGCACCGCCCCGACACCGGTGTCAGATGCGTCCACCTCAACAAAAAATGGGAGATCATGATTACAGTGGACTAATACAGGAGCAGAGGTAAAAAGAGATTTAAGGCGTCGAAAAGCCTGGTCAGCCTCTGAGGACCACACAAAAGGAACTTTAGAGGACGTTAATCTATTTAAAGGCTGCGCTACTTTATTAAAGTCTCTAATAAAACGTCGGTAAAAGTTTGCGAACCCTAGAAACCGCTGCAACAGCTTCCTGGATGACGGCGTAGGCCAGTCTACCACAGCTTGGACCTTAGCTGGGTCTGGCTTAACCTGCCCCCTCTCTACAATCAGCCCCAGAAACGACACTGTGGGAGAATGAAACGTGCATTTTTGCGGTTTAACAAATAATCGGTTTTCTAAAAGTCTCTGCAAGACCAGACGGACATGCTGATGGTGTACTTCAATGGAGCGTGAAAAGATAAGTATGTCGTCCAAGTACACTACTACGAAACGGCCTATCATGTCGCGGAGAACATCATTGATCAAACACCGGGAGCATTTGTGAGGCCGAACGGCATGACGCAATACTCAAAGTGGCCTAGAGGAGTGTTAAAAGCAGTCTTCCATTCATCGCCCTGACAGATGCGCACAAGGTGATACGCGTTACGTAGATCTAATTTGGTAAATACTACCGCCCCATGCAGAGGCGCAAACAAAGACTCCAGTAGTGGAAGGGGGTATTTATTCTTAACAGTGATCTTGTTTAGGGCTCGGTAGTCTATACAGGGTCGCAACCCTCCATCCTTCTTCTTAACGAAAAAAAACCCAGCCGCCACGGGAGCGGAAGAGGGACGAATGTGTCCGGCGGCGAGTGAAGAGGAGATGTATTCCTCCATAGCATGCTGTTCGGGACGCGAAATATTGTATAGTCGTGAAGAAGGTAGCGGAGACCCTTGAAGGAGGTCAATGGCACACTCATATGGGTGGTGGGGGGGTAGCGACGTAGCCAGGTCTTTACAAAACACATCACTAAGCGAATGCTATTCTTCAGGAATCAGTGAAAGATCAGGGGGTTGAGGACTAGGAAGAGTGACAGGCTTAGTAGGAGACGAAGCGGAGCGCAAACAGTGACTATGACAAAAAATACTCCAATTACTAATTTTAAGTGTGGTCCAATCTATGCTAGGACTGTGACGTTGCAACCAAGGAAGGCCAATAACTACGGGTGCTGAACGAGAAGGCATTATCAAAAAACTAATCCTCTCACTGTGATTTCCCGAAATAAGGAGGGATGTGGTGTGTGTTTGATGCGTAATTTTAGCCAGGTGACGCCCGTCAAGTGAGCTAACAGTCTTAATGCGCTCCACACACACAGTAGGAATCTTTAACAACTCAACAAGCCCACTGTCAATAATGTTCTCATCTGCCCCTGAGTCAATTAGTGCCGTAATAGGGCACGAGTCCCCCCCCCATGACAGAGTACCTTCCACTTGGAGTCTTCCCACCAGCGGAGAAGATGCAGATGTTCCCGCCGGGACAGGCGGCGAAGGTGGTAGTCTTGGCCGAGGAAGATCTCCGGTGGAAGCAGGACGACCCCTCGTGGGGCGCGCAGGACAGCGAACGACGACGTGGTCCGCAGCTCCACAGTACAGGCATAACCGCAACCTCAGTCGACGAGTCCTCTCCGCTGATGACAGACGGCTGCCACCCAGCTGCATGGGTATCGCCCCCTCTATCCCCTCCTACGGAACACTGAAGTCAGAAGGCGGAAGCGACCCTCCCTGAGGCTTGGACGGTGATTGTGGAGACCTGGTAGGTGACTGCCATCTGGTGGACGGAGGATCCCTCCCCTTCTGGGCGTGTCGCTCTCGTAGGCGGTTGTCCAATCGGATGGAGAGTGAAATGAGCTCCTCTAGGGTCTGGGTTTCGTCACGGGCAGCCAGCTCGTCTTGGATGCGGGGGCTAAGGCTAGCCAGGAATATTCCCCGCAATGCTCTATCCCCCCAGCCACTCTCCGCTGCCAGGATCCTGAAGGAGATTGAGTGGTCGGCTGTAGAGGAGGACCCCTGTCGAGTAGCGAGGAGGCGACTGCCTGCCTCTCGTTCCCTCACAGGGTGATCAAAAACGCTGCGCAGCTCAGCAGAAAACAGGGGTAGACTGGAACGAAGTTCTGGTTTGCTCTCACATATCTCCATAGCGCAGCGTGCTGCTCTTCCAGCCAGTAGACTGAGTATATATGCCACACGGGCGGAGTCTGTTGAGTACGAGTGAGGCTGCTGTGCAAATACTAAGGAGCATTGGTATAAAAAAAGTCTGCATTGTCCAAAGTCCCCCTCATACCTGGGTGGGTGTGGTATGCTGGGTTCTCGGGTAGAAAAACCCGATGTCGAGGCGTCGGAGGAACCAGAGTTTCCAGCTGCAGGGTGAGTTACCTCCGAGCCTGGGAGCGGGTGAGGGACAAACATGCGGGTGTGCATTTCTTGCACTAGTGTTATCAGGTTAGCCAAACTCTGTTCATGATGGCTTATTTGCTGGTCATGAGCCCTGAGAGCCCGTCGAACAGGATCTTCGTCTGCGGGTTCCATAATGACTTGGTGATTCTGTCACAGCTCAGTACAACACAGTTTGAGAGGAACCCAAGGATGCAGACAAAAGGTGAGTTGAACAGTTCTTTACTGAAGTATTATACTCACAAAAAGGCGCTCCTTACTGGAGGGAACAAAAGGCGACGGTGCAAAAAGGAGAACTCAAATGGGCACCGTGGAGTAAACAAAAACTAATATATAAAAATAGAACAAACTTGGGTCGGAGTTGCAAGACGTGCTACCACCGACGTAGACACCAAGCTGGACGGCACCGGGAGTGGCCAGAATGACAAGCTGCAAGAAACGCGAAGCATGGAAACCATCAGAAGTGGAGAGCCGAGGACTGGAATCACCAAGTGCCATCCAGCTGCCAAGGTGCTGCTTAAATAGCATAAGAGTAAATTGGGAGCAGCTGTGCACGTCTCACAACTCCGCCCACAATGGGAACACAGGAACTCTAAGGGGAAGGAGAAATGAAGTAAAGGTCAACAAGGTCAACTGCATCAACAAAGGAAAACTTAATATAAACCACAAGGTGGCAGCAGGTGGTGACAGTGTGTGTGTGTGTGCTTTTAAAAGGCGGGGCCTGTTGCCAAGTGACGTGATCTAGGGTTTCAACGGAGCTGTTGTTAGCTTTAGCAGTTAGCAGCGGCAGTCTGTCGGCTCTGACGGCAGCTGTTTTGAATCTTTTAGTGATACCTCAGGTTAAAAAAAACCCATTGAATGCGCTTCGATGGCTGTCACATCTTCTTGTCAACAAACGGTGTGTTGTTTGGATGGCGTGTTCATCACTACGATCAATGATTTGTTGTCCTTTATTCCCATTGCGTGCATGTGCGTATGTTGTTTTCTGCTGTGTCACCGTGTGCTGTTGCCTCTTCCTCTTTGGTATCAAGTTCATTTTAGTGCGGTGCTGTTCGTTGCTTTCACTAGTAAAAGTGATGCATTGAACTTGCTGCACTTATAACGGTGTCTTGTTGACATTAAACCACATCAAAAGTAGCGCGCCACGTTACATCAAGCTATCGCTAACAGCGCTGACCGAAAAGTAATTAATTAGATTACTCTTTACTAGTAACTAATTACACTGTCATTCCGAACACTGAATGTAACAAACATACTTAAAACAAATGTGCATATCTTCCTGGCACATCACCGGCCGATATTCAACCTCAGTATACTGGAGATAATGGGAATTTCGGGGGAAATTTACAAACCCTGTTTCCATATGAGTTGGGAAATTGTGTTAGATGTAAATATAAACGGAATACAATGATTTGCAAACCCTTTTCAACCCATATTCAATTGAATGCACTACAAAGACAATATATTTGATGTTCAAACTCATAAACTTTTTTTTTTTTTTTGCAAAAAATAATTAACTTAGAATTTCATGGCTGCAACCTGTGCCTAAGTAGTTGGGAAAGGGCATGTTCACTACTGTGTTACATCACCTTTTCTTTTAACAACACTCAATAAACGATTGGGAACTGAGGAAACTAATTGTTGAAGCTTTGAAAGTGGAATTCTTTCCCATTCTTGTTTTATGTAGAGCTTCAGTCGTTCAACAGTCCAGGGTCTCCACTGTCGTATTTTACGCTTCATAATGTGCCACACATTTTCGATGGGAGACAAGTCTAGACTGCAGGAGGGCCAGGAAAGTACCCACACTCTTTTTTTACGAAGCCATGCTATTGTAACACGTGCTGAATGTGGCTTGGCATTGTCTTGCTGAAATAAGCAGGGGCGTCCATGAAAAAGACGGCGCTTAGATGGCAGCATATGTTGTTCCAAAACCTGTATGTACCTTTCAGCATTAATGGTGCCTTCACAGATGTGTAAGTTGCCCATGCCTTGGGCACTAATGCACCCACATACCATCACAGATGCTGGCTTTTGAACTTTGCGTCGATAACAGTCTGGATGGTTTGCTTCCCCTTTGGTCCGGATGACACGATGTCGAATATTTCCAAAAACAATTTGAAATGTGGACTCGTCAGACCACAGAACACTTTTCCACTTTGCATGAGTCCATCTTAGATGATCTCGGGCCCAGAGAAGCCGGGGGCGTTTCTGGATGTTGTTGATAAATGGCTTTCGCTTTGCATAGTAGAGCTTTAACTTGCACTTACAGATGTAGCGACAAACTGTATTTAGTGACCGTGGTTTTCTGAAGTGTTCCTGAGCCCATGTGGTGATATCCTTTAGAGATTGATGTCGGTTTTTGATACAGTGCCGTCTGAGAGATCGATGATCGAATGTTGGTTTCCGGCCATGCCGCTTACGTGGAGTGATTTCTCCAGATTCTCTGAACCTTTTGATGATATTATGGACTGTAGATGTTGAAATCCCTAAATTTCTTGCAATTGCACTTTGAGAAACGTTGTTCTTAAACTGTTTGACTATTTGCTCACGCAGTTGTGGACAAAGGGGTGTACCTCGCCCCATCCTTTCTTGTGAAAGACTGAGCATTTTTTGGGAAGCTGTTTTTATACCCAATCATGGCACCCACCTGTTCCCAATTAGCCTGCACACCTGTGGGATGCTCCAAATAAGTGTTTGATGAGCTTTCCTCAACTTTATCAGTATTTATTGCCACCTTTCCCAACTTCTTTGTCACGTGTTGCTGGCGTCAAATTCTAAAGTTAATGATTATTTGCAAAAGAAAAAATGTTTATCAGTTTGAACATCAAATATGTTGTCTTTGTAGCATATTCAACTGAATATGGGTTGAAAATGATTTGCAAATCATTGTATTCCGTTTATATTTACATCTAACATAATTTCCCAACTCATATGGAAACGGGGTTTGTACAATTGTGTTATCTGGAACGCAGCAGGAACGGCCTAGAAGTACATTTGCAGTAAAAATTAATATTAATTTGTCATTCACATGCGCATATTCACGCTAAACAGGACCACCTATGGGTTGCGGGGGGTTCTGCGTATAAGGAGAGGCGGCCATAGCCACTTGTCATTGATAAAATGTAATTCCTTCAGTCTACGAAGTGACAACTTTTTTTTTTTTAGGTATTCCAAATGTTTCCATATGTGAGAACATATGCATTCATGTTGTCTACAGTACATACGAAGACGGCGCCTTCATTAGATCAACATGGTTTTTACACCTCGACAAACCTACTGTAAGTGTTTCTCGCAAGGAATGCCCCCGTACTGCGGAGGTCACTTTCAGCTCTGTAATAAATGTCGCCTCATGGTGAAGTAATTGTGTGGTAAAAGCTTTAGGTAGCTTTAAGTGGCCTGTCAGAAGTCGATGCAGCATATAGGTCACTTGCAGGCGAAGGGAGTCAAGCAAGCACGATGGCAGCGCCTGCCAACAAATTAAACTCTTTGCTACAATACAGATATCGAATTTTGTGATGAATGTGAATAGACAAAATGCTTTTTGCATCCTTTTCCCCCCTCACAGTCTTCACTGACGACAAACCGGCTGGCTTGTTATCTGAGTTTCTCAGACCTATATAGAAATTCTATACCTTTCAGAAATTCCCACTTCACGTGTTTTTCTGGCCTTTTGGTCAGTATCGTTTTTCTTTTCAGCCACCGTTTCTTTCGGTTTTTGACAGTTTCCTTGAGGATTTTTGATGAAATGAAAGAACACTTTCCATCAAGCAGTTAATTTCAGTCGATAAACGGTTCCTCTTTTCATTACAAAGAGTGCCCAAATAATTCAAACTGTGCGGCTTTGTGAGATTGTCAAGTCCAAAGACCCTGTTCACAAAAGGTGAAGACGACTTCATAAGTAGGGAGAAAACACACACACACCTAAAATAATTAGTTATGAAGTCATTTTTTCTATGAAGTCAGTCAAGATGTACATTGCGCATGGAAATCACACTATTAATTAAAATGTTGGTAATAGTATAAACCAGGGGACGGCAACCCAAAACGTTGAAAGAGCCATATTGGACCAAAAATACTAGTCTAGAGCCGCGGAAAATGAAAAGTCTCATAATGAAGGCAACACATGACTATGACGTAAGTGTCTATATTAGCTATAATAGCCTACTATCAAAATGACTGAAGCACGCTGAAGCAAATCTTCGTTGACAGAAATTAAATTGAATATTTTATTCTACACATTTTTACAACATTAGAAACCATTAGTAAAGCAGAGGTTACTCAGGTGAGATAACTCCTGAAAATTAAGTTAAAGTTAAAGTACCAATGATTGTCACACACACACTAGGCGTGGCGAAATTTGTCCTCTGCATTTGACCCATCCCCTTGTTCACCCCCTGGGAGGTGAGGGGAGCAGTGGGCAGCAGCGGCGCCGCGCTCAGGATGTGTGTGTGTGTGTATATATATATATATATATATATATATATATATACCGTATTTTCCGCACTATAAGGCGCACCTAAAAACCACAAATTTTCTCAAAAGCTGACAGTGCGCCTTATAACCCGGTGCGCTTTATATATGGATAAATATTAAGATTCATTTTCATAAAGTTTAGGTCTCGCAACTACGGTAAACAGCCGCCATCTTTTTTCCCCGTAGAAGAAGCGCGCGGTGCATGCTGGGATATGTGACGTTTCATTTCCATTTGTGTGTTTATGTAAAGACCCCAAAATGGCTCCTATTAAGTGTGTTGTCTGTCTAATTATAAATAATGCAGACGAGGCGTGTTAACTGAGTTCTCAACGTTTACTTACAGCGTGCTCATAACCACATTCTAACTGCCAGCATACAACGCTTCTCAGGGCTACCGCGCATGCTCGTAACTATCGTTGCATGCTGGGTAGTGTAGTTGTTATATTTGCTAGCTCATAACAGCACATTGAGAGACACGCTTACGCGCTTAATTCAATACTCGCCGTCATTCCGGGTGGATTGACAAAAGACCTCCAGCCGCTAGATATTGGTGTCAACAGGGCATTCGAAGCTAGACTGCTAACTGCGTGGGAACAATGGAGGACAGAAGGCGAACACACCTTCACTAAGACGAGGAGGCAGCGCCAGACGACGCCAACATCTGCCAGTGGATCGTAAATTTGCCCAACTTTTCACTTCGGACACCGAAGACGAAGGATTTACGAATGAAGAATAACTTCAGAAAGTGAGCGTTATGTTTATTTTGTGTGTTGTGACATTAACGTTCGAGCAACATTATGTTGCTATTGCTCTGCACTATTTTGAATTTTACTATGTTTGTGATTGCACATTTGCGTACATTTTGGGAGTGAACAGAGTTGTTAGAACGCTGGTTTTTAATATATTATTAAAGTTTGACTGACCTATCTGACTGTTTTTTTGACATTCCCTTTAGCGCAGCGTAGGCGCGGCTTATAGTCCGGGGCGGCTTATTGGTGGACAAAGTTATGAAATATGCCATTCATTGAAGGTGCGGCTAATAATCCGGTGCGCCTTATAGTGCGGAAAATACGGTATATATACACACACACACACACACACACACACACATATATATATATATATATATATATATATATATGTGTGTGTGTGTGTGTGTGTGTGTGTGTGTGTCCAAGTTAAAGGAAACGGCTGGCTCTCTTCTTTTAATAGATATACATCTTTGGCAAGCTAGGTCATGTTTGCTGTGGTCTGGAACAACATGGCACACAAACAACTATCTGAAATGCAGCCAATATTACATACAGATACTGTGTCATGAGACATGCAAAAATAAGTGATATGCAAAGAGGATAAAAGTAAAGGATATTAAAAGAGCATGTTAGCATTGATTAGCTTGCAGTCATGCACTGACCAAATATGCCTGATTAGCACTCCAACAAGTCAATAACATCAACAAAGATCACTTTTTGCATTCACGCACAGCATCAAACTTTTGGTGGACAAAATGAGACAAAGGAGTGGAAGATTTTACATGTAAACACACTGTTGCGCCACAGTCCACACTATGGTGGGTTCAAGAACCGCCAAAATTAGTAGGACAAAACGATGTTCACTAAATACTCATATTAAACAGTGGAGTTTCTAACAATTGGGAAGGTTTGTGTCATGTTTGTCCTCAAACAAAAAACATACTAAAACCATTTTCAATCCTTTTTTAAAAATGATCCAGGGAGCCTCTAGCGCAGGGGTCACCAACGCGGTGCCCGCGGGCACCAGGTCGCCCGTAAGGACCAGATGAGTCGCCCGCTGGCCTGTTCTAAAAATAGCTCAAATAGCAGCACTTACCAGTGAGCTGCCTCTATTTTTTAAATGTTATTTATTTACTAGCAAGCTGGTCTCGCTTTGCTCAACATTTTTAATTCGAAGAGAGACAAAACTCAAATAGAATTAGAAAATCCAAGAAAATATTTCAAAGACTTGGTCTTCACTTGTTTAAATATCGCATTGTGTTGTGCTGACATAGAAGTAAGCTTATCTCTTGTCGTAGTTAGCTTTTACTGAAAACCAGTAACTAGTTACAGTTACTAGTTACTTTATTTCAAAAGTAACTCAGTTACTAACTCAGTTACTTACACCAAAAAGTAATGAGTTACTGTGAAAAGTAACTATTTAGTTACTTATTTTTTTCTTGATTTTTTTTAAAGCTCCCATTAATGCCCTTTTAGCCTTCATTTCAGTACTGTTATTGCTCTGGAGAATAATACAATCTGTTGATCAGCGCTATGATTTTTCAAAATGGGGTCCCAGGGACCCCATCCAGTCATAAAAATGGGGTCCTACAGTAAATTTTTGGGGTCCCACTTTTTTGTAAGCGTTTTGAAAAAACAAAAGATATATGTATGCATTATCCTGTTGTATCTCACATTCTATATTGTGTTTTGGAAAAAGGTTGTCATAAACGTTAATTCATTAAAAAAATATATAAAAAAAGAAAACAAATTTGTATACCGTATTTTTCGGACTATAAGTCGCAGTTTTTTTCATAGTTTGGCCGGGCTTCAGTGCGATTTATATGTTTTTTTCCTTCTTTATTATGCATTTTCGGCAAGTGCAACTTATACTCCGGTGCGACTTATACTCCGAAAAATATGGTACATATGTAAAATGTATTCAGTTATAAACATTCATTCACTTTCTTCTTTCCTTCATGGGTCTAAACTTCACCGCTGCTGGTAGTTTGTTCTATGTTTTTATTTAATAAATTGTAAGTGTATCTATTTCAGTATAAAAGTAAAAAGTGTTTTGCTTCGGTCATGAAATGATGATAATGTTGTGCCAGGGCATACATACATTTTATATTTAACGCTTAAATCTCTGGAGTCTACATCAACTTCAGATCTATCCCTCATTTCAAAATGTTTGAGTTTTTTTTATGTTGTTTTTTTGTTTGTTTGTTTTTCGCGTTTTTTTGTCAAACAAAACTATGTTTTTAATGGCAAACACAAAAAATATGCAAAATCGTCCACCAAAAATATTTTTTCAAAGTGGAATATTTGATGTGAAGTAATGGGAACCTTGGATAGGTCAATAATTCATAATAACATTGATTTTGATTCAATATTATGTTTTGAGCAATGACAGTTTGAAAGAAATTGATTAACGTGGACCCCGACTTAAACAAGTTGAAAAACTTATTCGGGTGTTACCATTTAGTGGTCAATTGTAGGGAATATGTACTGTACTGTGCAATCTACTAATAAAAGTCTCAATCAATCGCTCTCTCTGTCTCTGCCCCTCCCTCACGAATGCTGCAGCGTGCGTACAATTTGTTTTGTTTTTAACCCCTTCTTTACCATGAACGTACATTGAAAATACACGCAACCCTAACTCAAAATGCCGGACATTTGAGGCATTTAAGAAACTCCGCCCGGACAGCCCCGCAAAAGAAGACATGTCCGGGGAAAAGAGGACGCATGGTCAGTCTAGAATATCTGCATGTTAAGAAACTCGGCTTCAGCTGCACCATGTCTTGTTAGTAAACACAGACACCCCCCCTTCACCCCCACACCCAGACACACACACAGCGCCTCTTCTCTTATCCCCGTTGTGACAGAGGAAGAATCAGAAAGGACGACACTGCAACTCTCCAATAAAACACACTCAGATCTTCTGTTTTTATCCGATACTACATAAAAAATAACGTAAAATAACGCAGTAACGCATCATGTACTAACGGTAACTGAGTTACTGAATATAAAAAATAACGCGTTAGAGTACTAGTTACCGCCGAAACTAACGACGTTACTTTATAACGCGTTAGTCCCAACACTGTTGCTCTTACAATAACAATGTCGCTACAGTTTGGTTGTTATACAGGTTACGGAACTTAAATTATTGTTGGCGGTTTTTGAATGCATTTTTAAAGTGATTTAGAGGTAGATTTGATTGCTCCTGCATTGCTCGCCACCAAGAACGAATTGATTTTTACATGCTAGAATGCAAAAAAACAAAAAAACTTTTGTCTTGTCTCTCATGATTGTGAACGATAGGTACAATTCCAAAGAAAAAAAAAAGGGCAGTGCCCCTTTAAAGCTTGATTGCAACTTTACTTTGTTTTGACTTCTACTCTAGCGGCCTGTCTTAAGAATTTCCCCGGCCACACATCAATCAAAGTTTACTTACATAACCCTTAATCACAAATGTCTCAAAGGGCTGCACAGCGACATCCTCGGCTCAGATCCCGAGGATGTCGTGAAATTTGGTGGAGGAGGAATTATGGTGTGGGGTTGTTTTTCAGGAGTTGGTCTTGGCCCCTTAGTTCCAGTAAAAGGAACTTTGAATGCTCCAGGATACCAAAACATTTTGGACAATTCCATGCTCCCAACCTTGTGGGAACAGTTTGGAGCGGGCCCCTTCCTCTTCCAACATGACTGTGCACCAGTGCACAAAGCAAGGTTCATAAAGACATGGATGACAGAGTCTGGTGTGAATTAACTTGACTGGCCTGCACAGAGTCCTGACCTGAACCCTATAGAACGCCTTTGGGATGAATTAGAACGGAGACTGAGGGCCAGGCCTTCTCGACCAACATCAGTGTGTGACCTCACCAATGCGTTTTTGGGAGAATGGTCAAAAATTCCTATAAACACACTCCGCAACCTCGTGGACTGCCTCCCCAGAAGAGTTGAAGCTGTAATAGCTGCAAAAAGTGGATCGACATCATATTGAACCCTATGGGTTAGGAAAGGGATGGCACTTCAAGTTCATCTGTGAGTCAAGGCAGGTGGCCAAATATGTTTGGCAATATAGTGCATCTTAAAGGTTAAGGGAACATTAGGCAACCGTCAATGAAAGTAACATGTAACGTTCCGGAAGCCCGAATTTTTTTTCTGTTTGAACCAATATGGTACTAAAAATCAACCTAAAACACTAAAACGTTAATTGTCCAAAAGGTATATATAGTTTATAGCATCAACCGGCCAGGGACCATCTTGTCGTAAAAAGAAAAAAAACAAGCCCTGGGCTACCGCTAATTCAGTGTTACTGTGAATTGTATTTTTCATGCACTTATTTTTGCTGTATTTCTATGCCTACCTTAAACCGGTTCATGGTGCAAAAAAGGTTGGGGACCCCTGCTTTAAATTGTGAGCTTACCTTGATTTACAAGTATTTCCACCATCGGTTGAAGTAATATTTGTCACAGGGTTGTGCCGTTTGAGCAATAAATACTTAATATATTGCTATTTGTTTTTGTTGCTCTTGCTGAGTTTACACAATAAACAAACACACTGCCTGACGTAACCACACTGAAATAACAAGTATTGCGCATAAATCGGTCAATGTCGGTCGTAGCCACATCAAAATGAAACTTCATTCGCAGCTCCTGCCCAACTGTCACAACAACAGATGTTTTATCCATATAAATATTAAGAAGCTGCAGAAGCCGTTTGACGTATTTCAGTTTGTTTTGTCTAGTCCTGACTCAAACTGGATGGTCGAGCGTTTGGTGCACGGACACATCGCTTGTTGTGTTGTCACCCGGAAGTGACTTCCCCTGTCATTCACTTAAAAAGGTCAGTGTGAGGACAGAGGCACGCAACAGCTCTATAAAAACGAGTTGCTTTTAATTAGAGATACTGCGCAAAATTGGCAACGCTAGACGGAGAATCGGCCCGAAGGAGACAGCGCTTAATAATTTGCTCCCCAATAACGTTACATTACTACACAATACTATTCATCCTATTGTATTGATTTTCAAAAAGTATTTATTATCTAAGTAGTTGATCCTTTTTAAACATGTCATAAGTGTGGTGTTTTTGGGAGGGCCAAGAACAAATTAAATTGATTTTATTTCATTTCAATAGAAGGGTGTTACATTCCCAGATGGCTCTGGGTCTAGGGATCGTAGGAGAATGCAACAAACGTGTATAAACTAAATGAGGTGTATATTAAAGACAATGAAGACAAGAATTGAAAACAAAACTAGTGTTATTGAAAGGTAACCATGGGGGGGGGTTACAACAAGACACAACACTAGCCTAGCTTGGGAATACAGGTGCTGTCAAAGGAATTAACAAAACATACCAAAAGACACCTGAAAAAGAAAGGTACGCTTACTAACTATCCATCCATCCATCCATCCATCCATCCATTTTCTACCGCTTATTCCCTTTGGGGTCGCTGGAGCCTATCTCAGCTACAATCGGGCGAAGAGGCGGTGTACACCCTGGACAAGTCGCGCTTACTAACTAAAGCTATTTTAATTAGCAGAAACCAAAAACTGCCCTACTCTAGCCAAATAAACCAAAACCTACAAGGGTGAAAGCCATCACTAAGCCTTGTGTCTCTATACACAAGCAAGTCCGACGTCTGTAGTGTATAGAGGCCTCGGTCTAACCATTCCCAAGACTTGGCTGCACACTATACAGTAGTGATGGGTTGATGAGGCGTCATGAAGCGTTTCGACACATTGCAAAACTGTATTGATACTGTGCCGATACTGTGTCACTAAATACTGACATCTGCTGGACATTAAAAATCCCTACAGGCAACCTATGGACAGACTCAACTGACACTGATTTTATGACCTAGTATATACAATAATATAAACCAAGTCATTGTATTTCATTTAGGATTATCTCATATCTTCATTTAAATAAAAATATATTGTTATATTTTTTAGATACTGTCAATAAATAATGTGAACATGGAAATCTAAGAGAATGTGTTATGAATGAGTATACTTGTGGACTGGGAATTTATTTTTTGTAATTTTTTCTTTACACATTTTTATTAAAAAAAACAACAGTTTTTCCAACGTATTAAATTTTAGACGATTTCTCTTCTTAGTTATTATTGCTCCGGCTGTAGAAAAGACCCGCTCACAGGGCACAGAGGAGACACAGTTCGCATATCGGTCACGTGACCGAAACAGCTCATGATCGGTCACGTGACTTTCTAAAAGCGGTACGCGCACCGACACAGGGTTTTGCTCTATGAGCTCGATGCATGCGCCGATGCATCGGTGTTGCCGGACCCATCACTACTATACAGATACTTAGAAAACACCGACAGTTGAAAGGTAAACAAAAACCAAGACCAAAAAAAATGGTGTGGCACAAGTTAAGCAAAGAGTTTAACAAAAATGGGTACAAAAACAAAGTAATGTCAAAGTCAAAGTAGATCTGACAATAGCAAAATCAAGTAGAGTCTATCAAGGCTGCAACACAGCATGGCTGAAAACGAATCAACCTGATCCAGTGTTGAGCAGGTGGTTTTAAGCAGGATGGGAGGATGAATGGTGGACCGGGATTGGCTGGCTGATTAACAGGTCAAATGAGGATCAGCTGGGAACAGGAACCGGTTGATTGGCAGCAGAGGCAGTGAATGAGTGTGACCTCTAGAAACAATAGGGGAAGAAACACAAACAAACCACCACTATGTGGAACATAACAAAGGGGCTGCTTTGAGTTATGAGTGTTTTGAGTTACGAGCTTGGTCGTGGAATGGAATATGCCTGTAGGTTGAGGGATCCACAGAATTACTTGTCTATTATTACAGTCTTGGTAGGACCCCAACCTAAGATGATACCACATACACACACTCAGTATGTTTACATGCACCAAAAACAAATTATTGACTTATTTTGGGAGAGGGTAGATTTTTAACACGTGTAAAACCTTCAAGTTTTTTTACCTTTTAAAAAAATGGGATTAAAATAGCTCCACGATGCAATTGTAATACACTGCCATTGATCGATAATCGGACCCAGCGTTCTACACACACGTCACTCTTCCCAAAATTATAATCCGGAATCAGAAAGCTTGGCAACAAGCCCACAATATTTATAGCTCGCCAAAATGTGAGTTTTAATAATAATTTTTCACTTCAAAATGACTAAAATATATGAAGTTTCCCTTTACTTCATTGTGTAAGGCAGGCCTGGGTAATTATTTTGACTCGGGGGGCCAAATTTAGAGAACAAAAATGTGTCCGGGGACCGGTATATCTATTTTTAGGAACATTACCTCACAATAATGTCTGATTGAATGCTATAAACGTTATGACACACTGCCCTTAAAAAACAGAATGGAATTTCATTTTTTTTACTGAATGAGACACCCAGAATGTACATGAAAATAAAGAATGTAGGATTTACATAATTAACTATGAACGATAAAACACTGAATATTGACAACATATGAACGTCACACCCCGTCTCGGTCAACATATTTTACAATCAAGCTAAATGCAACAAATATTTACGAAATATGAACGCCATGGGTAAAGAAAAAACACCTGCAATCTGATATATCTGATATATCACTAAGCTTTAGAACTTTGTTGTAAAAATCTCCTTCCGTGTCTGTCCCTGACACCCGCATTTCAGGCTGGCTCTGGAAACACTCTGTGGAAACGCTCCCCACCCACACTGCTTGGTGACTTAGATTACCATAGTAACTAGTATAGCATGCAAAAGCGCAGATTCCAACCATAGAAATACTCTGTATAGTTCAAGACGGTCATTTGAAAACGTCATTGCACATTATAATGGCGGCTACAGTTTCCATCTTAAAGATCTAAAAAACTTATTTGGGGATGTCTGGTGGGCCAGATTGAAAAGCTTAACGGGCCGGGCCGGGCCTTAATTTGCCCTGGTCTGGTGTAAGGTTAGCTGATTCATGTGGATCATCATAATAATACATCATCAGTTATTAGTAAGGTAAGCAGGTAAGAGTCTTTTAATACTCAAAATAGGGAGAATGAGTCATGCATACAAAGGTTCTAAACATAGTCAATCCTAGAGCCCTGAGGAACAGGTGAGGCAGTCATAAGTAGCGGCCTGATTGGCAACTGCAACCAGGTGTGCCGGGCTGCCAATCAGGGACAGGTGAGGAAAACGAGCGCTCAGAGGAGACATGCAGGAAATGGAAACCAAATAGGAGCGCTGGCAGAAAATAAACACAAAACAAGGAAACACAAACAGAAGTGAAGTGACAGATCATCACACTCCTAAACATATTACAGTATATAGCCATTCATATATTATATTACTGTATTTTCCGGACCATAGGGCGCACCGGATTATAAGGCACACTGCCGATGAATGGTCTATTTTTTATCTTTTTTCATATATTAGGCACACCGGATTATAGGGCGCATTAAAGGAGTCATATTATTATAATTTTTTTCTAAATGCAAAACACTTCCTTGTGGTCTACATAACATGTAATGGTGGTTCTTTGGTCAAAGTGTTGCATAGATTATGTTTTACAGATCATCTTCAAGCCGCTTTCTGACAGTCGCTTCAGGACGCGCCGTTTTGCAGACAGTCTTATTTACGTGGCTCACCTTCGACAGCGTCTTTTCTCCGTCATCTTTGTTGTAGCGGTGTAGTGTGCAAGGACGGGGAGATGTGTCAAAAGATGGAGCTAACTGTTTTAATGACGTTAAGACTTTACTTAAATGTATAACAGAGCAGCATCTTCTCATCCGGAAACAACAACACAGGAAATGTGTCCCGTGAAAAACCATCCGACCGGAACTCTCTAATAACCAACATTCCTTGGGTGAATAATGTAAACTCACTACACCGGTATGTTTTAGCGCTTTCACGGCGAGTTTACTGACCGATATAAGTAAGAACTTTACACTACTTTATATTAGAAATGGCAACAGCGGAGAATGAATGTCACATAACAAGAAGGTACCAGAAGGTAAGAAAAGTTGCTTTTGCATAATATTGCGAAACAAAACGCCAGAAAATAAGTCTTATCTTATACACACACCATAATAATACTCGTATGTTTAATGCGCCGACAATCCTTCGAGCGGTGCGGCTTCATAGCTTACCAAAGTCGCACTAAAACATTTTGATATATTTTTGTGTGTAGTGTTCTATATTTTCAATGGAACATTTAAAATGTTGGTGTTGTTTACTTGAGACATATTGCAATCATAATGCTGTCTACACGTATCTCTTATGTGTGACTGCCATCTACTGGTCACACTTATCATTACACCATTTACAGAATAAAATAGCTTTGAGGTGAGTGAGCTCAACCAAACTTATTCCTTACATTAGGCACCAGGTTATAAGGTGCACTGTCGAGTTTTGTGGAGAACAAAAAAATGATTTTAAGCGTGCCTTATAGTCCGTAAAATTCGGTACTTTAATTTATTTTCCCATATAAAAACCCCTCATTTTTAAGGTGTAGCGACTTTTATTTTATTTTGTAGTTGAAGCAACTTCCTTGTTCATTGGTGGAATCGGGTCAACTTCTTTTGTTTTCACTTCATCGAACTGCGCATGCAAGTGGCGTCGAGGCCACATTGGGGTCTGAGCACGTTTACATTGGAGTCTGATAAAGATCACATTTTACTTTCAGTGTAAACAGTCAGCTGGAATAAAAATCAGATTTCGAAAAATATACAATTTAGGCCGCTTTGGCATGCGATGTAAACATAGTCAATGAGTTTACCTTAGTCACATCTTCTTTTGTATATAGCAAGACCATAATCCCTATCATTTGGGCAAAGCTCCTCCAATTACAAGGTGGCTGTGAAAAGCTTTCTCTTGTCATCCCTGTTCTTCTAACACACATTTCTTATACCTATACACTACATTTATAAAACTTATTTTTGCACTTCATGTCATCAGATTCTCATACTTTGTGCCAATTAAAAAAAGCTTAATTCCCCGATGTCACCGTAGCTCTTATATCAGCAGCAATTCCGATGTTCAAGAAAGGTGACTCACTTTGTTCAGAATTTTGAGGACATTTCCAGTGAACCATTTACTAGGACACAATCATTTCTAATCATTGACGCAGAAAGCTGATGCCGGCGTTTGAGCTTGGTATCAGGTGGTAATTATCGTCATCAGTGTGGTTTGTTATTGTCCCAATCAGACAAATGAAAAGGACATGCTGCAAGCCATGAATAATAGGTGCAATAAAGTTATGTTCTGTGGTCAGGCGGTGTTTCTAGTTACAGGCCATTAGAGGCAACACAGGGTGTAAAGCCATTGTTTCTCACTCTATAAAGTAAGGTTCCGTGCCTCAAAGTAGGCTTTCAGCTTCACTTGCACACACGGGGCACTTTGATCATAAACTTTTAAACTTTTAACATTATGACATGACAATGGCCACTCTACTGCATCATTAGTTTTATTCTGTCTGGAGAGTTACCATCACTTCTGGGGCTCCAGCCTGACCTTCAGGTAGCTTCTATTTAATCCTTTAGTAAATCATAATCATGGAGGCCAAAATATATTGTTGTCACCGCAAGTAATAGAGCAAAACAATGCAAAGAAACTCATCTTATTGTAAGGTCCCAGCACATATTGACTTTTGAGCAGGGGAATCAAACTAATTTTAGATCAGGGGCCACATGGAGAAAAATCTACTCCCAAGTGGGCCGGACTGGTAATTTAAAAATAAAGACAACTTTAGATTGTTTTCTTTGTTTAAAAATAGAACTGTCACGACTTGGACTGTGGCGTGATTTGTTCTCCCGAGGTGCAAAAGATTTGGACCAGATGTGGCGTGAAGGGGAGTACATGATTTATTTTAACATTTTAACTACAAAAAAAGAAGCAAACAAAAGGCGTGCACAAGGGCGGAAGTACAAAACTTGACTATAAACACAAAACTTGCACAACGGCAGAAACTATGAACAATGAAACAAAACTTGCAAACTATGGCATGAATAAAGAAAACTTACCTGGACATGGCATGAAGTGCGCAGAGGTAAACAGAGTGTGACAGGGGTATGATGTCGCCAGACAGACAGCCTGGCAACTGGAAGCTTAAATAATAGTGACATGATTAAAGACAGGTGCGTGAGTCGTGAGGGCAGGTGAAAACTAATGGGTTGCTATGGTGACAAACAAGAGTGCACAATGAGTCCAAACGTGGAACAGGTGAAACTAATGGGTAACCATGGAAACAAGACAAGGGAGTGAAAAGCCAGAAACTAAAGAGTCCAATAACTAAACAAAACAAAACATGACTAAAACAAAACATGATTACACAGACATAACAAGAGCAAGCATATTTTAATAGTATTATATCCTTATTTGTCGTTATTTATACTTTCTGACTAAATTATGTGACAATGTTTATCACTCAACTCATTGATGTTAATTTTCAATCCATCAAAATAAAAAAATAATATCAAAAAAATAATATCAAAATCAAATTACAGGACGTTGTTTATGTAGTTTGCTTATTGTCCTCGACTGGTGCACTAACATCATGTGGTTTATTTTTTTTACACATCTAGCATCATCTACAAAGATACAAATAATTGCTATTGCGACATTTAGTGGACACATTTTTTTAGACTTACTTTTTATTGTCATTCAAATTTGAACTTTACAGCACAGATAAGAACGAAATTTCGTTACCTAAGCTCATGGTAGTGCAGGATAAAAAAGCAATAAAGTGCATTTATAAATAAATAAATATATATAAATAATATAAAAAATATATATATATAAAATACATAAATATATATAAATAAATAA